>NW_006776793.1:952497-953641 GCF_000442215.2 Lipotes vexillifer
CCCCCCCCCGCACAGAATACCCCAAGGCTAGTCCCTCCCCGTGGTTTATGCAATAAAGATTAATAAGTAAGGTAACTCCCGGGGTAAGGAACTCTCCCTGGTGCTGGAGTGCTAGTGAGCTAAGCCAGGCTGTCCTTGCGGTTGGGAGCCTGCTGGCCTGTCCTGGCGACAAGGCCAAGCACATTCTCACACAAACATTAAGTAGGAAACGTGGAAAGGCACTGAAGGAAACAAACCAGAATTTCTAAGAGCTTCCAAAAGGGGCTTTATCTAGTCTGGGGTGGAGGCATGGAGGGTTCTCTGGTGATTGAGGTACGAAGCATGGGCAGACATTAAGAAGATGAAGTGAGAGAGAAGGGGCAGTCTAGACTTGGAGCTTTCTCAGGCTCTGAGAAGGCAGAAGCAAGGGATACTGGAGGACCTGGAGAGGGCTAGTGTGACTGGGGTCCAGAGAGAGCCTGGAGAACTGGGGGAGGGAGACAGGGAATTTTAAGGATCTGGTCTCTGCACCTCCTTTGCCCCCTAGCACACACCATACTAAATGTTGATGCAGCTTCCAGAAGAGACTGCACAATAAACAGGCAAAAACAGGCTCAGGAAATCCTAGAAACTCCCGGGGCCTCTAGACATAGTGGTTCTATAATCCTGCAAGGAGACGAGGGTAGAGAGGGATTTGTGAAGAAAGCCATTACTGTCATCTCCCCAGGGAGAGGAACTCCAGGTGAGGCTGTCAGGGAACTTGGCCTTGAATAGTCACTTACATGTTTACATCCTGGGGCTCCTAGAAGAAATGAGAAGCAGCCCTCATCCTTCCTTCCCCATAATAACACTGTCACCAGAGGATGGAAAATTACCCTGACATCTCTGTATCTCCAAATTGCACTTTGGAGACAGACTGCATAAGGCAAACAGATCCTGAGTGAAAACCTCCTGGCTAGGTTTTCAAGCCAAGGGCCAATAAATAACCCTGAAATATACAATCTGATTGTGGTTTTGCTCTATGGCTCATGGCTTTTGCCCTCGGGAGGACCATGAACTACAAGGCCTGACAGATGGGTCAGAAAAGTGGTGTCTGCCCTATGGGTTGAGGACCTGCAAATTAACCCCATGGTGGTGCTTGCTTAGGGAAAGACTACCTTTTAAG
>NW_006776793.1:953651-1005326 GCF_000442215.2 Lipotes vexillifer
GTTCTTGCTTAGGGAAAGACTAACCTTTAAGAGAGGAGTGGGCCTGGAGGTGAGGCTTTGTGGCATGAAAGAATCAGCCCCAGCCCACAAAGTACAGAGATGAGACATCCTCCCCACGAGTGATGGAGCTCTGTGAATCATAGGATCGAAGGAGGCAAACAAGATTTTTTAGTAGTGATTGAAAATGCTCATTAGGAGAGAGCCTGGGCGGCAATAAGTGAGCCCAATTGAAAAGTGTGAAATTTTCTTAGTCTGTATTTTTATTCCTCAGTCAAAAATGCTCTCAGTTTGCCAAAGCACTTTTGCAATCATTTGTAAATTGGTCTGCCAGGGTCTCCATGAGAATGTTAAATGACAAGAAGAAGAATCAATATCTCATCACTGACTCGGGGGTAGGCATCCATGTGAAAAACAAGATTCAAAGCCCCGATAGACAGATGCAAAGATGTCAATCTCTTGGGATGAAAAATAGTTAAGCAAAAGGTGCCAAATGCCAAGCTAGAGAAAATGATCTAATGCAAGTAAATCTAACATAAGGCAGCTGGAGGTGTTGAAGCTTTTTTTTTTTTAATTTGATTTTGTCAGGGACTACTGATAAGAATTGCATCAAATAAGATTATCAAGAATAAATTGATTTGCACTTAAGCAATGGCTGCAAAAAAAAAATTGTGATGTGAATTATAAAGAAAACACATGAACAACTTTGAAATAGGAAATTTACAGAGAGTTTAGTACCAAATCTGTGTCCTAGAAGAGGCAATGCATTTAAGGGTGGGGGACCGCTATCTGGGAGACAACAAACACCAAACACTAGCATTTATCAGCTGTTAACTATGTACCAGCTACTGTTGTGGGTGTGAGTGAGTGTGTGTGTGTGTGTGTGTGTGTGTGTGAGAACAAGGGGTTCCTGTCAACATTCAACGACCCCTGTGAAGTATGAAGATTATTATCCCCATTTTGTCTATGAGAAAACTGTGGCACAGAAAGTTAGCTAACTTATCCAAGGTCACACAGCAAATCAGAGCTGGGATTCCAGTCTCAGTCCCAGAGCTGATACTCTTTGAAGCTACTTTTCATAATTGTCTGCACATTTGGCTGGGGAGAAAGGGAATTTGGGAAGAGACTAGCTGATATTCCCACAAGAACAAGAAAAAGAAAGAGCTGGATAGCTTTACCAGAGCAAACTTTTTCTGGGAAGAGGATGAAATGCCACAAGAAGAGAGAAGACAGACATCGCTCTGGGTATAGCCATCACCAAGGCTGTTTTCTTACCCCTTAATGCCATTTCAGAAGCTTCAAGCCTCTGGCTGCAACTTCAAAGAGAACCCCGGTTTTCCCTCAGTGCAGTTATAGTTAGCTAAATAAATACAAATTGGGGAGCTAGAGAGAGTAGTATTACTTTTATATGTTTTTCTCAGGCTCATATGAAAAAGATGGATCCAAGTAATCATTTGAAATATTTAAAAATAATTACCCAAGACAAAAAGCCAAGACATTCTCTTCTTTTTCAAGAAACTCTGACTTCTTTTGTGTTTCTGCTTCTTGGAATAACAAACCATGCTGTTTCTATTTCTTTTCTCTGTTAGAAAAGCTGCACAAACGCTTCTCAGGCTCATGTCATGCTCCTCTCAGCAAATTATCAGTGTCTCCTGAAAGATTTTCCTCAAAGTTGCAAAGGCTGGTAATCAAATCCTTCAAAAATAAAACAGAACATTTTTTTCCTTTTTGGCTTGTGGTCTTATACCACCACTATTTTCTTTTCCCTCTCAAATAAATATATAAATAACATTCTCTTTCCAAATAACAAATAAACTATTTTCTTGCTTTATTTTAGAAGGAAGGTCTGGAGTGATTGTTGATACAGTTCAAGCCAACAGCTTCCACCAGTAGGTGCCAACAGTCCTCTTTTCTA
Organism: Lipotes vexillifer; assembly: GCF_000442215.2. NCBI lineage: Eukaryota > Metazoa > Chordata > Mammalia > Artiodactyla > Lipotidae > Lipotes > Lipotes vexillifer. Next base: position 955,564 of record NW_006776793.1, read on the forward strand.
TGTACTGAATAGCCATGTTGCTTTTTCTATGGCTTTTTTGTTATCCAGACCCACTTGGCAGTGGATGAGGGCATCAAGCCAATTAATTGTGTTTGGATGCTGCCGGCCTTGTGTTCCGTGAGCCAGGAGAGGTTTGCCAGCTTGGCTGTGAGGAAAGGGTCTCAGACAGGGAGAAGAGGATTAGATGGTTTTGTGGGGAAGCTACTGAAAGAGAGCCCATGGCCCAAGTGGACCAGGTGTGAATAGAATGGGACATGGGGAAGGCAGGCCTGCCAGAGCCCACTTGGCTCAGTGGGTTTCCTCCTCAGGGCCAGCAGCTTAGTGCCCCCCTCATGAGATCATGGCACACTGCGCTTCCCACCAGACTCTTCTTTCTCTTTCTCTTTTGTTTCCGTAGCCATTCAGAAAATCTTTCCCTTCACTCCCTCCTCTCCCTTCTCTCACTTCCCCACCTCCTCTGTCTCTGTCTCCTTCTCTCCCACCCTCCTTTTGTCACTAGTGTTTTATAGGATACACTCCATTTGGCTGGCATTTTCCCCCGGGGAACTGATATGCAATCTTTTGTTCTTTCATGCTGTTTTTGTTTCCAAGAGACAAAATACCTACTTTGTGTCATGTTCTCTTGTGTGTGACTAATGATAACAGAGCAGTTATGAGCTGTACATTTGTAGTCTTAGAAAGCTTAAATTAGTACCATTTTTAACATAACAATTATATTAGCATAAATTGGTTCTTCTAAAACAAAACATGTGAAAGCAAGTTAAATGGCTTAAATTATAGATGTCCGTTGACTACTAAGCCATTAGAAAGTAGGCTAGTAATTCTCAGCTGCACTGTTTCTGTTGCCTGAGTGCTTCTAAGATGACTCCCTAGGCCTTCTAAAAACTAGAGAAAACCTGGGTAGGAGGAAATAGCAAATGGCATCCAGGCCAATCATCTGCATGTGCTCCCATTTCTGATCCTCACTTTCTGTGCTGATTCTCTCTCATGACATTTTTGATACAGCAGTTAATATTAGTCATAAGATAAAAGGATTTTAAAACCATAGATTTTGCCATAGTTGAACTAACTTTTAATAAACTTTTCTCTGGGGAATGATAAATGGATGGATGATGGATAGGTAGTTGGATGGATGGTGGATGGATAGATTAATGGACAATGGGTTGATGGATAGATGGATGGGTGATGAATAGAGGGATAAACTGTGGGTGGAAAGATGGGTGGATGGTAGGTAGATAAATGGTTGAAGTTGGATAGATGGATGGATGGTGGATGTAAGCAGACTCTTGTAGTCAAATCAGATCATCTGAGGAAAATTAGGTTTGCTTATTTCCAATCAAATGAGTGCCTTCTCTATGCAAGGCATAAAGGTGGTAGATGTTTGAGACAAAGAAGTAGAAGATAAGGTCCAAGCCCTCAAAAAAGTTGCAAAATCTAATTTGGAAATAAGACAATATATAATTAAACGTAAAATTATGTGGTACAGATTGTTCAGAGAAAAGTCATGTGGAAAAACAAAACATATACTTCAAGTAAGAAATGGAGTATTCAGGGAAGACCTTATGGAATTAGACTTGATCTGAGCAAGAGTTTAAAGGGCAGATTAGGTTTGGACAAGTTGGGGGGAGGGGCCATTTCTAAGGAGTAACAAATGACATTTGGTAGCACCAGTCATTTCTCTTTTATTTATAGTTTTCCAGTGTTCAAAGGCTTTCAGCAAGAGGAATTATAATTTTGTCTTTTCTTTAACTGTACACTCAGCCCCTAGCACAGTATTTTGCCCAAATTAAGGTCAATTAATATGGAGTGAATAAATGAGTTGAACAAATAAATGAAGAATTATACCCAAAGTCCCTACCCAGACTATGGTCTCTCCTTGAGATTTTGGCACAAAATGAAGTCCAGCTACACCCTGGTATAGATTATATTTGATTAGACTTTTCCTACATAAAAGAGCCTTGATAGCAAGTTTACAATATGGATTGGGAATAGGTTGATTAAATAAAACTTGTACTTTAGCAATAAAGGAGACAAACCAGTTTCTTTACACTTTTTTCCAAGAGGAACATTTCCATATTTGAAATGAAAAGAAAAGAGCCAAAGGGAAAAATGGAGCCATGCTTTGACACAGCCTTAATTAAATAACTTCACTCCCAGCTTTTTAGAAAAGTAAAATCTAATGATATTTTGCCCACGGATTGTTCTTCAAGAGAATAATAACACATCACTCAACCAGCAACGTGCAATAATTTAATTAGCTGATGTGCCATATCAGCAGTTTAGCGACTGTGATTGGCTATTCTCTGAACTAAACAGGACACTTGACTGGGAAGTGGCAGCTGCCTCTACAAGTCCTGGGCAGTGAGTGACATGGGAGTTTGCTAATGACTTCAAGTCTTCCCAAGCAGTTGACCCCTGATTTTCCTAAAGTCCATATGTTCTCTCAGTGTTGTGCCTTTGGGAGATTCTAGCTCCAAGGCTGGAGAGAAAATTGAGAAAATAATGGAGAGAAAGGAAGGAATGTTATAGTCAAGAAGATCTTGCCTGCTTCCTGCCTTTGCACTTACTGTTCCTCCACCTAAAAGGCTCGTCTTTCCCTCACTTCCTCACTTCCCTCTGCCTCTGCTCAAATGTCAACCAATAGAAAGGATTTCCTAGTTCATCCTGGCTATTTCCATACCCCCCCTCCTATCCTGACCTCTTTTACTTCCCTTCCCTTAAACTTTTATTTTTTTCCAAGCACTTATGACCACATGACATAGATACTTCTTTGTTCATCGTCAGTCACAATAGACGGGGTAAGAACCTTGTCACTTGTCCATGGTATTCAATACTTTAGCTTTTCTTGAGGTTAGAACAGTACCCAGCACACAAAAGGCACTAATATTTGTTTAAGGAATGAATTTATTGGTTTTTCTTTGCATATTTAAACTCTTGAAAGAGCTAAGCTGAAAGCAAGAGCTCTAGTAAGACTTACAGTTAGCATTTCTTGAATACCTACTATGTGCGAAGCAAACAAAGGTGAACAAACTTCACCTTAGCAGTCTCTGCCTGCTATACTTTGGGTTGCTGTAGAGGGATTCCACACAAGGGGAGTTGTATTTTGGATTATCACCTTGGCAGCCTGTGTATGTTGAAAATAAAGGCCCACTTGAGTGATTATGATGATGATAAACTAGTATATAAAGTATTTACTATGTGTTTGGTACTTACTATGTGTTGGGCACTCATCTGAGTAGTAATACGTTTAATTTGCACCACAGTCCTATGAAGTAGATCATGATATTATCTTCATTTAACAGATCAGGAAAATAAGCCAGAGAGAAATAACTTGTTCAAGGTCACACATTCAAACTAATGTCAGAGTCTGGCTCCAGGGTCATGCAGAAATGCCATTAAAGAAAAAAAAATGGAAGCCCAAGGAAGAGAGGTGCTCAGGACTGGAATCCATGACAGCTCTGTAGATCCACAAGCTGCAACTCAGCAGGTGCTGTCATTGGAGCAGGGTTACAAAGGATCCAGAGACAAGAGCATTACTTTTCCATGAATAAGCTTATGCAATATTTACAGAAAACTGCTCATTGAAGAGACCATTAAAGGTGGAATCTCTTACCAAAGGGGATTTTTATACCTAATCATCACTAGATAAGTGAAAAAATTCATGCTCCATGAAGCTAAAAACTCTCTCCCAAGGGGGATGGAAAAAGCAGTCCCTGAAATAAAAAAGGACATGTAGGATAATTATTATGCTAAATAACATATGTGAAAAAAAAACAAAAAAATCACCCTGTCCCTTGAATTTAGCTGAAGACTTTTTATTGAATGAGCTTCTTTTACTTGCATCTAAGCCATTTCTTTTTCTACTTGAACTGCCTCTAAAAGAAAAGTTACTGGGAATGGAATTCAATAATATTTAAGGAAAAGTGAAATTAAATATTATTTGATTCCTCAATTGCTGGCTGGCCACATGTAAGTTCCTGGCAGGGAGCTCACTTAGCTGAGCTTTAGGAAGTATATTCAATGGATTGTGGTTCTACACACACACACACACACACACACACACACACACACACACACACACACAAGCTCAGGAGTGGGGGTGGGGTGAGGAATAGAAGGGAATAACCTGCATAGTCTGAGTTCTCTAGAAGTGCCCAGAGGGCAGCTCAGAGACTCTAGCTCAGGTTTCATGTCTGTGCTTCTGTTGCTTTTCTTCAGTCATCTAGAATCTTAATAATTTAAATATTAATAGTTATTCTTGGTTGAGCACTTTTGATGAGCCCAGAACTAAAGCTCAGCGTTTTCTGATTATTATATCATCTACATTCTCACAAGTCCATGAAAAAGGTGAAGAAATGGGAGCTCAGAAAGGTGACCAGGACTTACCCAGCCTCACAGCTGGTAAGGAGTGCCCTGTGGCAGACCTCACTCCAGCACCTGGGTTGTCAGCCACCCACCCCCAAGTAATGTTAAGGGCCCTTTTGGTATGGCTTTAGCTGGGTTCACATCCCACCCTCAGCCCTCACAGAGTGAGGTCAAGTGAGAAGTGGTTCCTCAAAATAAAAAGGTGGCTCTTGGACCAGAAGAGGGGATGCTGGGAGAAGTGACAGACCCATCAGCAGTTGTCGCTTACACGTGGCACAGATGTGTTTAGAGTCTGCCTTCCTCCTCACCACCAGTACAGAGAAGATTGAAGGTAGTCAAGGGACACTGTCCAGATGTGATGGCCTCCTGAGAGTCCAGTGCATTGTGCGGAGATCATCTTAAGGCACAAAGACCCCAGAGACAAGCCTGATGCTGCTTAATGATGCCCAAGGTCACTGGAACAGTGGCTTGTCACATGGCCTTCTTGAGCATCCCCAGAAACGTGATCTCGGAGGATCCTGGATTAGGAAATACCAGGTAAGGCAAGTTCAGCTACAGGGTCTTCCTTTCACTTCCCTTTTGAGATGGAGTCAAGAAAACCATCTTGTGTTGGGATCCCTGAGAGGCAAATCCTGAGATGATGATTTAAGTGCAAGTCGCTTATTTGAGAGATGATCCCAGGAATCCAGGAGGAAAGGGTAGGGAAGAGAGCCAATGAGGCCGTGCATGTAAGCAGGTTCTACTGGGGGCAGTGGAGTTCAAGCCTGCTGAGGACCTCAACCACCACTAAGACTGTGCCTTGGTGGAGGTATTAATCCACCAACTTCCACCATCACTTTTTGAGAGCAGCTCCCAGGGGTACCCATTGGGTGGGCTAAGAATGCCCAAAGAAAGCCCTGAGGGAATGATACACAGGTCAGAGAGGTCAGAAGCCCGTCTGTCTGGGGTGTGTGGGACAGAACAGGCCCAAGGGATGTGGGCAGGGCACCAACAGTGCTTGCCACACATACAGAAAACCACTCTACTATGAGAAAGCAAGAACCTCGTGTTAGCAAGAAATTGCAGAGCTAATTAGCTCCAGCCAATTATTGGTCACATGAGAAGGTAGCCTTAGTGTTCAAGAGAAACTACATATCTAAATTTTATTTGAAATCCTATTTTCAAATGTGTTGGTAACAAATTCAAATATTTTAAAATACTGCAGTCTTAATAAAAGCATCTGCCAGTTGCAGTTTATAGCGGCTGATACAATAGATAATGATGCCACTGCCGGGTATCAGTAAAACACTTGTTCCTTCCTGCCAAGGGCTTGTCCTTCTGTCATCTCATAAGGCCTTTATCACACCCCTGGGAAGAACCCATTTTCTGAGAGAGGTTCCTGCGTAGAACAGGTCTCCGAGTTGTCCTATCTGAGAGGCAGAATTCAAGGCGAAGGACTTTGCTGATGCAGAGTTCTGCCAGCTTCGCTTGTCTTTCCACCAATAGTTTTGTGACCCTACCACCTCCTGCAGGTGGCCAGCTTAGATCAGGGGCTCCTGGAAGGATGAAGTCCCCCCTCTTTTTCACCTACTGTACAGAGATGGGAATTTCTCAAGGGCAGGTGGCCACCATCAGCTGGTGCCTCTCCTCTAATAGCTCTCACACTGGGACATTCTGCTCTCACAGCCTTTCAACAGCATTCTAAAAAGAAAGGCTTAACAGTTGCCCGGGAAACAACAAAATGACAGTGGTAAAAAAAATGATTCTCCAGACACTGACAAACTTCTACAGAGGCCATGGGCAGGGAGAGAGGGCCAGACTCATGCCCTCCATCAAGAGGTAACTGTGGCTCAATATCAAAAAAACAAACAACCCAATCCAAAAATGGGCAGAAGACCTAAATAGACATTTCTCCAAAGAAGACATACAGATTGCCACCAAACACATGAAAGGATGCTCCACATCACTAATCATTAGAGAAAAGCAAATCAAAACTACAATGAGGTATCACCTCACACCGGTCAGAATGGCAATCTTCAAAAAATCTACAAACAATAAATGTTGGAGAGGGTGTGGAGAAAAGGGAACCCTCTTGCACTGTTGATGGGAATGTAAATTGGTACAGCCACTATGGAGAACAGTACCAAATGTAAAATAGATAGCTAGTGGGAAGCAGCTGCATAGCACAGGGAGATCAGCTCGGTGCTTTGTGACCACCTAGAGGGGTGGGATAGGGAGGGTGGGAGGGAGATGCGAGAGGGAGGAGATATGGGGATATTTGTATATGTATATGTATAGCTGATTCACTTTGCTATACAGAAGAAAGTAACACAACAATGTAAAGCAATTATACTCCAATAAAGATGTTAAAAAAAAAAAGATAACTGTGGTGTCTGCCGTGTGCCAGCACACTCTGGGTCCCAGGTCAACAAGACAGGCGAGCTCTCTTCTCGAGTGGCAGCTACATCCTATTCAGGGAAACCCGCACCCAGACTGCAGAAGTTGAGAAAGCAGCTGCAGCTGGGCGCCAACTAGCCACGGCATCTCCTTGGCCAGAGGAGGGTAACAACCCCTGTCCCACCCACCCTGCACATTTGTGTCAAGGTCAGATGAGGCCGTGGGTGAGGAAAGAGTTGGGAAACTGGGGCTTTCAAGTTAAGGCACATTTCATCTCTTGCCTGGTCCGTCTCTCCCAGGTGAAGAAAAACGATTGCATCTTGAGATGGCACAGGGAGAAGTGGGTAGGTAATGTCTCCAGTATTGACCTAGAAGTTGAAACTTGGTGGGACGACTGCTTTATCACTGTTCAGAGTTCATAAGAAAACAGACTCTCATCCAGAAATATTCATTATTTCACAGCAAATTAAGGTGTTTTGCCCTAAAAATTAGTATTGGGGGATCTGAACCAAAGCCTGCAGTCTTGTTTTTTTAATAACAGTAGGCTTAGTGAATATTAATGCTATTCAAAAATATGAGAGTCAGAAAGCATCACCTTGGCCACTCTCCATTTCACATCGGAAAATCGATGTCTGGAGAGAAGATGTGACTTCTCAGAGGCTGCCCAGAGGGTGAGGGCAGAGCAGGACAGGACCAGGACTTCAGCCCAAGCACTCTTCACAACAAATCACAAGAAGAACCTTCCATATGAATCATCCAGCTTATTCAATACATTCCTATGAACGCCTTTCCACACAGTCCTTGGGTAAGTGCTCGGGACAAGAGCTTTCTTAAAATCAGCTTCCCAGGTGTTTTGGGGGCAATTCTGAATCCGGAGCTCTGAAGTAGGGCCTGGGAACCTTCACTTATAACAGATGTCCCTGAGTTATTCTGGGAGACAGACCAGCTTGTGCAAAGCCAGCCCAACTGGCTTGGGGAGTGGTTCTTAACCCAAAGCTGAGCATGACCATCTTAGAGCACACATCCGTGGGTTCCACCTCCAGTGACGTGTCAGAATCATTTCACTGTATTTCAAAAACTTCCCTAAGCAGGTCTGATGTGCTTGGGAGGCCCTGACATTGTAGGTAAGAACACTGCTGCAGAAGCCAGCACACCTAGGTTCAAATCCCAGCTTCCCAATTACCAGCTGTGTTACCTGGGGTAAAGTTACTTATCTGCTTCCAACCACAAGGGATAATAACAATGGAACCTACCTCCAAGAGTTCTTGTGACGATTAAATGAGATGATCCATGCTGAGCCCTTAGCACAGTGCCTGGCACATGGGTACACAATGAATGTTGGCTATTGTTTTTATTTTATGTAACCTGGCAAGCCTACACTTATCTGATAGTCTAAAACTCCACGTGAAGCTACAGTCCTACAGCCTAATGGAAGTAAATAATATTGGAAGAGACAATGTCTCCAAACATTTGGTGCTAAGTCAGCAAATAAACGCTAAGAACCCTATAAGTATGGACTTTAATAAGGGAACCGATTCCACTCCCCTCCCCCACATCTAAACTTCATGCCTTCCTATGTGTCCCCCCAGCTGAGGGACGTTCCCAACCGCAAGCATCCCGGCAAAGGAAGAGTTTGGAGTTGCCTTTGCATTCAAACCAATTTGCATTCAAACCATTGTGGATTTCTCGGAACATTCCCAGATTTTCCAAGGTTACCCAAGAACACTGCTGAACTGGCAGAGCAGCTCTGAATCAGGCCACTTTTTTAGCAACTTCCCTGATAAGGGTTTACCATGAGCCATCCATTTTGGTATTCCACAAAGAGATTATCCTATTCCAGGGGATCCGACTATTGCAAAGGAGCCAAGAAAATAAACACACTTTCCCTGTATTAAAGCCTCTGCCTTCTTTGAACTTCTCATTTTTAGAATATCTCCACTGATAAGGACAAATGCAATTTTCACCATCAGTGGATCTGAACAGACAATTACATTAAGGCACATAAGACAGGGTGAGGCCGATGATGTAAATCACACTGTATGCATCTAATATGCAAACAAAACCCTTGGATGAAAATGAACCCTCAAAAACCAGTCAACAATCATTACTCTTTTTTTTTTTTTGCATCTAATCAGGATGCAATTTGCATAAAAATAACTCTCCCTACCACCTCCACAATTGCTGGTCTGGAGAAGGGAGAATTCAGCCAATTTTCAACATATTTTCTCTAAGGAAACGGCTGGACCCTCTTGGAAAGGGCTTGCGGGTGCCTAACAAAAAGAATGCCCTCACTGTTAGAACATTTCAGGTGAACAAGGCTCCTTCCCCATTTGGTCCTCACCGCAACCCTGTGAGCTTGACAAGAGCAATTGTTTCTGTCTATATTATAATGGAGATCAACTTGAGGTTACAAGTGTCAGGACTGGAAGTGTCAGGACAGTAAATGTCAGGACTGGAACTGGAGTCTTACCTCCCACTGGATGAGACTAGGTTTGCCTCTAAAGTCTTAGCCCAGGTGATGAAAATCAGCCCAACCGGTGGATTCTCCAAGGCCTTATGTGCTCTGAACCCTCCGCACAGAGCTGGATGGTGATCCAGAGGGAAGCAGGAGCTTGGAAAGGGACAGCAGAAACTGTACTCGACCCAGCTGAGATTTACATTTTTGCAAGTGGTGTTTGCGCCAGCCTAGTGGGGAAGCAAAAGGTCAGGCTCACAGAATGAACTCTGCATTAAGCTTTTGTCTGCTGGAAAAAGGGAAAGAAATGATATTAAGGAAAGGAGTGTCAGGGAGACCACAGGGAGGGTAAGATGGAGAGAGGGCTGAACGCACACGCAGAGAAAGGCAGCAGCCCGCTCTGTAAAGCCTCCCCAGTGCTAGGCATCAAAGAGAACAGAGGCTCAGGCTGATGGGCCTCTGAAAGGATGCTGGCAGCTTCTGGGGTGTTATTTGCAGGCTTCTCACACACAGCAGTCAAGGTTTGATGAAGGCTTGGGGTGCTATCCAATGTTGGGGTGCACTGGTGTCACACAGCAAAGTAGGCTGTCTGCAGCCCACCCCAATGCTTGGCCTGTGACATGCTTGTGCCTCCCCTGGGCTGCTGATGGGGCTGGCAGGGGACACACACACTGCTCTCTGTGGAAGGGGCAGGTAGTGTACCAAGGGAGGAAGGGACTTGGGGAGAGATTTCGAGATTGGGTTTCTGGGGAGATTTGGTTTCCCCAGGGAACAAGGAAGAGTTCATGAAAGGGTTCAGCCAGAGCAACCCTGCTTTCTACTGTTTTATGTAACACTTCTCGCTTAAAAAATAAAGGGCAGGGAAGATAAAAGGGCATCAGTGATGGAAAAACATGAAAAGGCTTACACACCACTGCCTAGATACTTCCTAAAGCCTCTTCTGGCTCTGAGGTTCTGAGATTCTCCCCTTTCCAGCAAAAAAATGGGTCTAACCTGATGCTTTCCTGAGGTGGGATAAATGTATCACCAGAGATTTTACATGGTACTTGGAAAACATCATTTAACAGTTATGCATTTGTTTTAGAGTGGTATCTCATGTTTATGGCAACTGATACTGATTTGCATTTATAATATGAATATGTGATATGAAATGTCTTTTTTAAAGTCAACCTATATATCTCTTTACAAAATGAGTTGCTTTTATTACTGAGTAATTATTAAGTAACAGTGCATGTTGGACAAAGAGATGGCAAAAAGCATGCAGTCTGATTCCTAGCAGTTTGGGACTTGCTGTGGGGACCCAGGCAGTAGAGTCAGCCAGGCACTGGCATGAAGCCCGTGGAGGGCCCACAGGCCACTGAGACCAGCCAGTCTTAGATCAAGTTGCTGTGAAGCAGTGGCTAGGCACAAAGATTCATGCCTCCCACGCTGGGGCAAGGACAGGCTAAAGACATGTCACAATATGAGATGGCAAAGTCAAAGGTCCTGCGCACAAAGGGTGGAGTGAGGGAGGCACCGTGGGGGAAAGAAGGGGTAACAACCTCTTGCGAGCTTGTGTCCAACACACACTCTGCCCTCTAACCAGGCTGTCTGTTGCTGTCCCTTAACCCTACTGTCAACTTTCACCCCCATATTTTTATAAATATTTATTGAATGTCTATTTGATGAATTTCTGAGCTTACCTTCCAGGAAGTACAGACAATCTGGTTTGATGTGGATGTCTCTCAAGAACCTTGCCCTGTAGTAATCTCTCAACTTTTCTGAATACACTCTGAATTTTCTCTACGAATTTTTGGTTCCTCTGTGATTTATTTCACCACATTACATAAGCTACACTCTGGCCTTAAATAACTTAGGAGAATCAGAATGTAAAGAATTCAAACAGCATTCTCACAATCTTTAGGGCCTCAATGGTGAATATGCTCATGTTTCTGAAAGACCTTCCACATCAAATCTAAGCATCAGGGGCTTCCCTGCTGGCGCAGTGGTTGAGAGTCCGCCTGCCGATGCAGGGGACACGGGTTCGTGCCCCGGTCCGGGAAGATCCCACATGCCACGGAGCGGCTTGGCCCGTGAGCCATGGCCGCTGAGCCTGCTCGTCTGGAGCCTGTGCTCCACAACGGGAGAGGTCGCGATAGTGAGAGGCCCGCACACAGCGATGGAGTGGCAAAAAAAAAAAAAAAAAAAATCTAAGCATCAAGAGTGGGAGTAGCCCTTGCCTTCCGCACTGCGAGAGGATGCTCTGGGGGAAAGCCCTGCCTCCTCTTGAAAGGCACAGTCTGACTTTCTGGGTCCACATGCCCTTTCACACACAGACTCTTGCCACAGAGAAGAAACAGAGAAAAGAAATGCTGAAACTTGCCCTGGTGGCAACACCAATCCAGAAGGACTTGAAAGATTACTGTCCTCCCAGAGACGAATTTGCTTTTTCTATATTTGATTTAAGCAACCCAAACTTTGAAAAAAAATCAGTGTGGGCTAGGGAGGAAAAAGGAGGCAAGAAAATGAGCCTTTTGAAAATTCCTCTAGAGAGCCAACTCGGCCTATTAATATTAACACACGGTACCTCTACCCTTGGATGCTTTTGGAGCCTCGGGAACCCTGCTGCGCATGGTTCTTTTTGAATGTTAGGAATAAAACCCACAGCCTCTGAGAATAGGTAGAAAATGTCCATCTTTCTTTGTGCGCACACTTTCATAGGAAACTGCCTCAGGCACAGAAAAGAAGAAGGAAAACGATGAGAATTCTTAACCACAGGCTATTTCTTGGTAAGAAAAATTCTTATTTAAGAATCTTACAAGGTGAAGGATAAACAGGAGACAACAAAAATGAAGCTCAAATTCATCTTGGAAAATTATTTCTTTCTGAGATAGACTCAGTTATTGCTACTGCTTGGTGACTTGAAACCATTTGTACCCAAAGTACAAAAGTGCAGTGAAAGCAACGTGGAACCGTGGGCTCAACACAGAAAAATAGCTGGAGGGAAGAAAGACTTAAAAATTAGAAGAAAGGAAAATAAGTGCCTCAGCCGTTCCCTTAGATACAAGAGGTTTCTTACTAGACATTCAGACTTGACCTTGAACACAGAAATTCTCCCCACCAGGCATCCAGAATGGGATTGCACACTTGGCCACAGGGCTCCACCTTGAGTTCTCTGAACCAGCCTGCTTGTTGGCACAGCTCTGTCTGCCGAGCTCTCCCAGTCCCTCTAAACCAGCTAATCCCTACCAGTCCTTAAGGTCAGCTGAGACATCACTTCCTCCAGAATTCTTACCTAATCATCCAGACCCTGTGACCACCTTGTACCACCATCACACAGGGTTATAATTGTCCATTTAGTCATCTGTCTTTTCGCCGTAGACTCCCCATTGGCTGGCATTGAATACTGCTCACCTGACGCAGAGCCTGGTACATGCTAAGCAACTCAATAAATATTTGTTGAGTGAATGAACAAGGTATAGACCAGTGGAGTATTTCTGGAGGCAGTAAGTCACCCTCTTGACTTAGGGCTGCATTCTGTTTGAAAAGATAGCATTTTCAAGGTTAAATATATTCCTAGGGTCACATTTAATTGGCCTGCATCCCGAACACTAAATCATTTACTTCCAGGAGGAAGATTTTTTTCTCCCTCAGCAAACATTTCTTAAAGAAAAGTAGATGAGATGACAGTTGGAAGAAAATGGAATGCTACCGTGGAGCTGCAAAGATGTCCAAGCACTGCCAAAGATGTCCCACGGGTTTGCCCACTTGGAGAATATCTATAAATATTTCCCTCGGTTAGGCTATTAAGACAAAATTATCTTGAAAACACTGTCTAAAACACTGTCTAAACACTGTCTAAATGTTTCCTAATAATTCCTTGCCCTTCCTTGCTTTCCTTTCTAACACAACTGGATATGAGGTGTCTTTCATTTTAGGGCTACATTGGAAATATTTGGCCTTCCTGATCATCTCTCAAGAAAAGGCAAAACAGTTAAATTTAGAGTTTGCTTAAAAGAGTCTTTAACCCTTAAATCAGGTATATTTGATTACTTAGGCTACCATAACAAAGTACTACAACTCCAGGTGGCTTCAACAACAGAAATGTATTTTCTCATAATTCTGGTTACTAGAAGTTTGAGGTCAAGGTGTAGGCAGGATGGTTTCCTCTGAGATCTCTCTCCTTGTCTTGTAGATGGCCGTCTTTGCCCTGTGTCTTCTCTCTGTGCATACCTCTGTCCAAATTTCCCCTTCCTATAAGGACATCAGTCATATAGGAATCAGGGTGGAAATTAGCCATCCTAACGAGCTCATTTTAACTTATTCACCCCTTTATAGACCCTATCTTCAAATACAGTCACATTCTGAGGGACTGGGGGTTAGGACTTCAACATATGAATGGGGGTGGGAGACACAATTCAGCCCATAACATCAGGATAAAGTTTATTTCCTCAGATATTTGTGGGCAGAAATGAAAGACACAGAGGCATAGACTCATTGACTACTTTTCTTCAATAGTAAAAAGGAACATGGGACCTGTTCATGCAACATGGGGTGCTCTTCCGTGGGAAGCCCCAAGATGGGAAGAGCAGTGGTTTGATTCTTCTGTGGTTTGAATTTCCTCCTTCCCATCAGAGTAGGAATAAGATAACTATAGACTTTTTTGAACTTCGACTTTGGTTTCCCCTTCCCTTCCATTTCCAAAGAAATGAGAGACTGGGAGAAGAGGTAGAGTTGTCAGGGGTGGGTGCGGGGTGGACCCTTCCAATCCATTGCCCAGGACTTGGATGCCCCTGTTATTACTGCATCGCTTTCCTCCAGGATTCAGGGTGAGGATGAAGGGTTGTTTCTCTGAGGGAGAGAAAGCAGAATGAAAAGTGACTTTTGGAGGCTGCAAATCACATCTGCTCTGACTTTGATTAAACATGCTGCTGACTGCTTTTAGGAGATAAACAGTGTTTAATAAGATAGCTTAAATATCTCACCACTCTTCACCCAGACATGGAGACTTTTCTGAGCAGATGGGAAAGCCCGCTATCAGCAACATTACTTACTTTCATTTGACAGGAGCAGGAAGACTTGGAAAGAAGTGCCAGAGATGCCCACACATGCCCCTGCCGTGGTCAATGGTTATTCCTTGTGTCCCGTCTCATCGCCACTTACATGTTCAGATCACCTTGATTTTCCTTTAGGGAAAATCCCTGATATTCCTGCTACTGAGAACTTGTCATAGTTCCTGTCTTTTCCAAAGGTTTTTCTTTCAGAATTACCTTGGATTCTGTGAACTATTTTTATCTCCCGCCCAGACTTCTCTCTCCAATCCCACTCACACACCCAACTGCTATTTGTCACCTCCACTTAAATGTTTAACAGGCACCCCCAAATCCAGTCTAACTCCTGAACCTCCCCTAACTCTGCTCTAGCCACAGCCTTCTCATCTCATTGGATGGCAGCCCCATTCTTCCACCTACTCAGGCTGAAAACCTTGGAGTCATCTCTGACTCCTGTCTTTCTCTCACATTCCACATGCAGCATGTGAGGACCTCTTGCCGGCTCTCCCTTCAAAGTATACTCAGAATCCAGCTTCTCACTGCCTGCAGGCCACCATCACCTCTTGCAGGATTTGCTGCTACTGCCTCATAATCAACCTCCTTGCTTCTATAGTCTCCTCCCCCAACAGCCAGAGTGTGCCTTCCAAAATGAAAATCAGAGCATATCACTCCTCTGTTCAGACTCTCCAGGCTTGCCGTTGAACTCAGAGTCAATTCCAAAGTCCCTGCCGTGGCCAACAAGAGCCCACATGATCTGGGGCCACTTGTTTCCTCTCCAACTTTCTCTATGGCCACTGTCCTCCTAAGTCACTCTGTTTGCCGCCCTGAATCACCCAGGCACTTGTCTGTCTTTGGGAGCTTTGGCAGGCACGGATAACCCCTCACCTACCTCAAGTCTCCCTTCCTCCATGTGGCCTCCCCTGACCACCCTAATTAAAAGTGCCACCTTGGACACTCTTGACCCCTTTGCTTGCTCTACTCTCATTTGTTCCATATAACCTATTACTTCCCATATATCCTATAACTTATTTTTCTTTATTATTTACTGTCTGTTTGCCTACCAGCCCTTCCCCAACAAGAGTCTAATTCTATAATCTCAAGGATCTTTGTTTCTCTATGAAGTATCCCAACACCTAGAATAGTGCCAGGCACATATTAGGTGCTCAATAAATAGCTTTACAATGAATAACAGTAAAGCACATGTCCTTCCAGTGAATCCCTCTTAATTCAGTCTAGCCCAAGTCTGTTACTCTTGCTGGCAAGCAACGTAGCCCAACTGAGAGAATGCCCTGCTCTGAGCACCGTGGCCTGAAAGGAGAACCTGTTAATATTTTTCTACATTTAAGAAAAGGGATCAAAAAACAAGGACTTACTGTATAGCATGGGAAACTGTATTCAATATCTTGTAATAAAGTACAATGGAAAAGAATAGAAAAAAAGAATATAGCTATATACATATATATGTATAACCAAATCACTTTGCTTTATACCTGAAACTAACACAATACTGAAAATCAACTATACTTCAATAAAGAAAGAAAAAGGATTGAAGACAGAAAGAAATAGAAAAGATACAGACTTCCTGCTTGTCTCTGTATTGAATTCAGCTCTGACAGAACAGCTGGTCCTTTTAGCCTTCCAAGTTTGATAGAAGCCAGTGGAAAACACATCTGGGTACCTTGACTCTGCTGTTTACAGGTGATGTGACCTTGAGCATCCCTAGGCCTCAGTTTCCTCATCTCTAAGACAGAGATAATAATCCCTATACCTCAGGGATGTTGTAAAACTTAAATGAGGCAATGAGCGCAACTCACCCAGCACAGGCCTGGGAGTTGGAGGAGGGACCCCCCACTCCTTCCAGTCAGAACATCTCAGCATTTCGAGTAAGAGCGTGGGCTCTGGGCCAGGCAATCTGGTTCAAATCCCACCTCCACCACTTACTTCGATGAAACTTGAACACATCACCTGGCCCCTCTGAGTCTCCACGGCCTCACCTTTTTTTCTTTTTTTTTTTTTCAGCTGCATCGGGTCTTAGTTGCAGCACGTGGGATCTTCATTGAGGCATGCGGGATCTTTTGTTGCAGCGCGTGGGCTTCCTTCTAGCTGTGGCACACGGGCTTATCTCTAGTTGTGGTGTGCAGGCTCCAGGTCAGTGGGCTCTGTAGTTGTCACGCACAGGTTCCAGAGTGAGTGGGCTCTGCGGTTTGTGGCACGCGAGCTCTATAGTTGAGGCTCAGTAGTTGTGGCATGTGGACCTAGTTGCCCTGCACCATGTGGTATCCCAGTTCCCTGACCAGGGATCGAACCGGCGTCCCCTGCATTGTAAGGTGGATTATTTACCCCTGGACCACCAGGGAAGTCCTTTCACTGCCTCATCTTTAAAATGGGTTATAAAGATTAGCCTGCCTCAGAGGATGAGCAGAGTAATCATTGGTTTCATGCCCATTAGGTGTTTAGCTCAGCACCTGGCACATGCAAAGCACTCAGTAAATATTTTTTGCTGTTATCATTGGGGCTTGGGAAATGTTCATTTTCCTCCCTGTGATGAAGGCTTCAGCACCTGGGCCAGACCAGTTATTTCTTTTTCTCCTTTGATGTCAGCGATGACACACAACTTGCCCCAACCACCTGGCTCCCTGGAATATTTTGATGGGATAACACAAAAGGTGTTTCTTGTGCTTTCTCCAGCTACAGTCCTATGACTCCTGGCCTAGAACTGTCAAAATAAGCCTGAAACACAGGCTTTCTTCCAAGTCCTCTTTGGGAGGGAGGGATTTCACACACAGTCCTTCCTTTCTCCCTGCACCCTCCCCACCCCCACCCAACCCAATTCTTCTGCGGCAGCACACTGTGTCAGCCTTGCTCCACGGGGTTGGGAAAACAAGGGCTTATTTTAGCTCCCTTCGGCAGAGCACAGGGTAGTGCAGAGGAGGCCCAAGGGTAGGGACACCTAAGGATGGTTCAAAAATGCCTGTGAGATGCTACCAGACTACACCAGGGCGCTGGAGGCAAGGGTTATGGCTGTTGTACCTTGGTGGTTGACTTGGAGTCATGGGTCATGAAACCCTGCATGTTGATCAGGAGTCAGAGCAGCTAAGGACAGACAAGGATGCTTCTCTACCTTGGATTCTGTCTTTTAGGGTGATATGAGAAGCCAGGGCAGCAGCTGGTTGCCAAACCTTGTTGAAGCATCATCATAACTCCTTTGTCATTTCTGGTTTTGATATGAATCTTGTAAAACAGAGACCCTCCTGCTTCCTAGGGTCTTGGAGTCAGGAATCTATAAAAACAATTTTGCCCCAGGCTCACACAAACACACCATTTCCATGGCATCTGCCCTTGTTCTGATCAGGAAGGCTGGACCATCATAAGTTAACCTTCCACATGAACAAATTGGACCCCTTTGGAAACCACTGTGTTCCACCTGTATATTACCAGCTGTGCAAATGTAGACCTCTGATTGACACAGAAGTCACTTGTCCAAATCCCCACCAAGCACATACATTTAGAAATAACTCATTGTTTTCCTCAGGTCCCCTTTCTCACTTAGAGAGGATTATATTGGTCAGGACTCTTGAGGGAAGATGACAGAAGCCCAGCTGAACTTAGTATAAGCAAAAAAGGAGGCCTAGTGAACCTTGTGACTGAGAAGCTGTGTAGTGGTCCAGCTTCAGGCACAGCTGCACCTAAATGTCCAAAAAATATTGCCAGACATGAGTTTCTTTATTTACACTCTGCTTTCTTCCATACCCACTCTTTTCCCAGGTGGGCTATCTTCATGTGCCTCAAGGATGGGTCCCAGCAGTTCCAGTTCCTAGCCTACCTCTTGCCAGTTTGGTGTCCCCAGGAAAGAGAATTTTTCCTTGCCAGTATTTCCAGCAAAAATCCCAGCAAAGGATTCTGCCATGATTCTGACTGGCACTGCTTGGGTCACACTTGCCTGTGAGCCAAACACTGTGGCTAGGGGCCCGTAATGTTCTCATAAAATCCCTGTTTTAAAAGCTGTTATTGTCTACTCTGTGCCAAGACTTTACATTATCTCTTTCCAGACAATGAAACAGAATTAGAAAGGTTAAATAACTTGCCCAACTTCACATCCCGAAAATGGAGAAACCAAAATTTTGACCCAGTTCTCCTATACTCCATACTAGAGCACCAATCTCCCTGCTGCTTCGAATAAGTGAATGCCCATATAATATGCACCCACTCCACAAACATTTATTAGGCACCTACTGCATACCAGGCACTGAGCTAAGATACCAGTTATGGCTAGGAGGTCACGGGGGCATTTCAGGCACTGGCTTCCTTAAACCCCACATGGGCCCGTTGTAAAAAGTGACCTGATAGTACTAGGATGAGACATAGCTTATCAGATACTCCTGGGTAGTAGAACTTTCCCAAAGAGAACTAAGTCACAGTTTTCAACGTCTGCTCTACCTCTTTGACTCTCCCTCAGGTTGCTTACCATCTTAGGTAAGATAAAAATGAAAAAAGAGGGCTTCCCTGGTGGCGCAGTGGTTGAGAGTCTGCCTGCCGATGCAGGGGACACGGGTTCATGCCCCAGTCCGGGAGGATCCGCAGAGTGGCTGGGCCCATGAGCCATGGCCGCTGGGCCTGCGCGTCCAGAGCCTGTGCTCCGCAATGGGAGAGGCCACAACAGTGAGAGGCCTGTGTACTGCAAAAAAAAAAAAAAAAGAAGAAAGAAAGAAAAAAGAAAAAAGAGTCACAAACTAGTTTGGCCCCACCCATATTTTGTCTGTCTTACATGATATTTTTGCCTACATTGGATTTGTTGCCAATATTGAAGAGACAGGACATTTCACAGTCAATGCCAAGCTTTCTTTTTTTTAAATTTTGCTTTATTTTAAGTACAGTTGATTTGCAGTGATTTGGGTGTACAGCAAAGTGATTCAGATACATACATATATATATATATTCTTTTTCAGATTCTTTTCCATTATAAGTTATTAAAAGTTCTTGAATATAGTTCCCTGTGTTATATAGTAGGTCCTTGTTATTTATCTATTTTATATACAGTAGTGTGTATCTGTTAATCCCAATGCCAAGTTTCAAAGTGTATTAGATGTGGCAGTACTGAGCCCATATTCCATGTGGCGACAGTCACTGAGAACTGAGAAGAGAACTAGCTGCTGCTCTGGGGTGGGGCATGTGCTCCCCAGTTTGCCCTAGCCCCTCCTACTCCCTATTGCCTCCCCCCGCAGGCTGTTTCACTCATTGACTTTGCCTGCTGAGTGAACAGAGTGAATTAAGTGCTAAAGAGTACAAACAAGAGTCTATGGGCATGCACAGAAAAAAGCAATGAATCCCCCTGGTGGAGAGGAAGGAGAGACTAGAAAGAGATTCGAGGAAGAGGTCAAATTTGAGCCAGGCCTTATAGGATGAGTAGGGTTTTAAATACAAAAGTCCTTTTCATATGTAAGGTGGGCTATTATCATTAGAGTGGAAAAATGTGGGGAAGGGGTTTGCCAAGGTGAGTAAAGGGCATGGGGAAAGATGCAGGCAGAATGTCCACCTGAGCTTCTGGGAGCTTTGCCTGCAGAGGCAGTATTTTAGGATGTCAAATGGAGTATAAGCAAGGTGGGGACCAGCTGGACTGAATTCTTCAGTATTCCTATCCAGCCTCCCTGGGGCTTCACAATAGTCACAGGAGTTCATGGGTCCAGAGATGCAATTGGAGCCCAGCTGGCTAGCCCTGTGGGCCTCAGATGGGACCTCAGGTTGGGGAGCTGTGCTCCAAACTCAACAGCACTCCATTGCTCCCCATAAATGTGACTGTATCCTTAGTAGTCCTGATGGGTTTCTTGACCCACATCCTGCTAGGATCAGGGCCTCTTGCTGCTTCTTCCGGCTTCTTTGCCTGCTGCCTGGCTGCTTCTGAACCCGTAAGTCCAGACACCCCAGCCCAGCCACCAGCCTTCTCTCCAAAGGAAAGATGTCCCCCAGCTGATTCTGGGTCCCCAGGGTTCTGTATTGCCAGGTTGGGGGCTGGGGCTGGTGAGGGGGATGAAGGGAGTACCCGGAAGCAAATGGCAATGTGCCCAGCACAGCTGGCACTTTCCTCCAGCCCCCTCTGAAGGTTGGTAAGATGATCCCAACTTTACAAACGAGGAAAGTGCAGCTTGGAGAGGTTAATGACTGTGACCCTGGGCATGGCCTCTCAGCTTCCATTTCATCTTCAGTATAATGAGGATCATTTACAAATCTCCTAGTCTTTTTGTAAAATTTAGAAATTATGCATAAAGGCTGGCCCTGAGCCTTGTATGCATTCATTTGCTTAAAATAATTAGGGAATATCTAATACTCCAGGCACAGTGCTGGACACAAATTTACAGCATCAACAAGATAGACACAGTTCCTGCCTATAGGGAGTTATGGGTGGGGTGTATGTGTATGTGTGCACAAGCACGTGCGTACATTTGTGCATGTGTGTGTGTGTGTTGGGGTAGGGGAAGGGAAAGGATGAGTAACAACTTCCAACACAGTGCATGAGGGACCACTGTGGGGCATTCAGGAGGCTGGCAGCACATCACAGGGAGGATAGTCCTGGATTGGGGGATTCAGGGAGGCTGTGCCATTTCAACATGGGATTTATAACACAAAGAACATCAGTGTGACTGGAGCAAAAATGTGCCTGGGAGAGAGGAAAGAAAGGAGACCAGGGAGGAACGTGGGCCTAGAGGATTGTATAACTTGTGTTAGGGAGTTGTATTTCTTTCTAAGGGCACTGGCGAGTTGTTTTAAACATGGTGGGGGAGGGAAGTGGAGAGAAATGGGGGATTCACTGCAACAACTTTCCAAGGGGGTCTTTTGGCAACTACAGTTTATCTCAATTCAGCAGGCTAAGCAATTCTGTTCCATGTCAGTCAGACCACATCATGCCTCTGCTCAGTTCCCTCTGATCGCTCCCCAGTTACCTCTGTGTAAAAGCCAAAGTCCTCACAAGCCTTGGGACACCTGGCCTGTTACCGCCCTGCTCATTTCAGGTGACCCACCAGCCATGTGGCTCCAGCCACCCCAGCCTCACTCTGCCTGGAAGGGCACGCTTCTGCCTTAGAGCTTTCTGTCTAGCTGCTGCCTCTGCCTGCGGTGCCCTCTCCAACTCTGCTCAAACCTTACCTTCGCAGTGAAGCTTACCACGGTCATCCATTAATACTGAAGACAATCCCCACAGGACCTCGAATACCTCCCTCCCACTTTTATACCTTGCTTTGCTTTTTCTATAACACTTATCTTCTAACAAACTGTCAGTGCCCTCTGGCCATGGACCACCGGGAACACATCTGAAATGGCACATGCTCAGTTTATCACTGCTACAGCGACAAAGGTGAAGCACCAGGGGAACCGTGGGGCAGCCCCTTTAGTACAATGAGCAATAAACCCAACTTGCTCAACTACACGTGCATTCCTGGTGGTCTTTGGCTGGAGGACATTGACAATACTACAGAAATTACTTCTTTGTTCTGTTTATTTTCTGTCTCCCCCTTCTAGCTCCATGAAGGTAGGGGTGTTTGGGCTGTTCTGTTAACTGATACATCTAAGTGCCTAGAACAATGTCTAACACACAGTAGAAGCCCAATCCATATGTATTGAAGGAATTAATTAATTAACCCAAGAGCTAACAGGGCATGGAGATTGGTTGGGAAGGGAGTCAGAGAGAGGAGTTACAGATGACCACCAGGTTGCTGGCTTTGGTAATGCGATGGGTGGATGTGTCATTTGCCAAGATGGGAAGACGAGAAGATGGGCAGGTTTGCAGGATGGAGGTGGAGGTGGGGAGGAATTGACAAGCTTGATATATTTCCAGTCACAGAGTCATCAGCTTATCTCCCTGTGTCAGCCTCACTCACCTCACTGTGTCACCTACAGTCACAACCCACACCCACACCCCACCTTACCCCAAGTGTGCCTCACCTTCAGTGAACTTCCCCAGCAGCAGGAAGAGTAATACCATTATAACATATGCCAGACACTGTTCTAACACAGGACACAGATAATCCTACCCAGTCAACATCCTTATGATTTTAAAGATGGGTAAACTGAGGCAAGGGGAGGATCAGGAAGTTGTGAGTGGCCAAGCTGGGATTTGAACATAGGTTGTCCAACTCCAGAGTCTAAACTACTGCAGGGCATTCAGCAGCCATGAATCAGATGCCAGGAGGAAAAGACAGGTTGAACAGATGACATGGCACCAAGGCAAACTTGACTTTGGGATGTAGCAAAGGAAAGCATTTTTTGTCCTTGCAACAAACACTGCTCTGTGTCCCACAGGGAACCCCAAAGGCTGTCCAAAACCCTCACAGTCTCCAGGTCTCAATCAGGCCTCTCACACTCCATGGAGTCACCCCTGCTGAGTTGTGTAACAGGAAGGGACTGGCACCTCTGACATGATGCACCAACTGGGAAATTCATAAAAATTTTAAAAGGAGTCAAGCCCAGCCCTCTCCCCACCAAAGGAGAGCAGCTGAGATCTGAAAATCAGGGTTATTAACTCCACCAGGCACCCGAGTTTCCATGGATACCACGAGCCCAGCATGACGCTTCGTCTGCCCCTTCGTCCTGAAACTGGTTTGCTATTCAGCCCTGACTCATGCTGGCAAAGAAAGGATTTTTCTCCCCACCTCCCCAAAACCAGTCTTCCGAGTACAAAAGGCATTTGAGGACTCAGAGCTGGGAGAGCTCATTTTGTTCCAGGTCATCTTTTCAATCACTGATTTCTTTCAAACTCCATTGTGAATCACGCTAGCTGCATTCTCATTAACATGAGGCTGTGTGACCATGATTGTGCTCTTAGAAAGTATGTATCTTTGTATCTATACTGAACACCTTGGAGGTCTAAAGAGAGAGAACTAAGAAGCAAGTTAACAAGTTCAAGTGTCTGTGTGTGTGTCTATTACAAAGATGGTCACTGGTGATCCTGAGACTGTATTAAAATTGTAAATATCAGCACCATAAAGTGAAGCCTACACTTTGTTCCCTTAGTGAAGCCCCCCAGGTTCCTCCAATATGGAGACTGATTGATCCTTGTCTCTGTGATTGATCCCTGAGACCTCACACAAAACTGGGCCTGTTGCTAACATTCTCAATGATGTTTATCAGGTAAGCATATTTGAATGCTGCTTTTAACTTTTTGAATATTCCTTACCTCATTTGAGCCTCACAACTACATGAAGTCAACAGTACAATTGTCCAACCCAGCCCAAAGTGAATAACATAAATGATGATCATTTAAAAGCACTGTAGTGGAAGCTCACTTGAAATGCATCAGTCCTAATTGGGTTGATGGATGGACAGAGGGACAATAGATGGAGAGAGATGCAAACAAGCAAATATAGCAGGATGGGAAAAGATCTGTGTTGGACAAATATCAAAGGTTCTTTTTTTCTCCCAAATTGTATGTTTATGTATTGATTTCCTAAGCATTTATCAGATATTTACTATAATATGAAGATAAGTTAACTTTAGTCAACTAAATGCCATTTAAGATTAACCTTTGCAGCTACTCAGGATTGAGCCAGAGTGTGAGTCAGGGGCTAGCTTATGCTGTGGTAGCAAACATCATTAAAATGTCAGGGCTTAACATGACAAAGGTTTATCTCTTGCTCATGTCACATGTCCCCCGCAGGTTAGCTGGGCGCTTTGCTCCAGCATCACCACCTACATTGTCATCTTTTTTGTTCTTACTCAGAGCCCAGTTGACAGTGAACCAATGTACTTGCCTGAAGGAAAGAAGGAAAGAAGAGAGTCCAGCAAAGCACAAATGTCTCTGAGGTGTCTTACATTTCATCTGCTAAAGCAGTGGAGCCACATGGCCAAGGGAGGGGAAGAAAGTATGTTGAAGTGTAACATTGTTCTCAGGCAGAGTAATACACGAGCCACTTTGGCCTTTCTCTCCTGTTAGATTGCAAGCTCCTTGAGGTCCATGGGTTTTTCTTTTTCCTAATTGTACAAAATAGAATGCCTAGAAAACTTCCACCTCTCTGACACTCAGTAAACATTTGCCATTGATAACTGAATCTCTAATATCTTTACCCTCTGAGAACAGTAGCTCTTTTTTAAGTATGATACTCTTATTGTGCCAGCTCCAGGATGAAATCTCACAGACAGTGCTCAAGGTGGGTCTTAGAACCTGTGGAACAAAGGCCCTTTATGGTTTTCTTTGCCTGGTTGAGATCTGAGGCTCAGCAGTAGGACGCTCTTTCTGAAAGCTCTCCACCTGATGCTCTACCATTGTGCCACTGCAGCAGGGAGCGGGAAAGAGGGAATCATTTAAGGACCCCAGGGTTTGTGTGGAATTTCCACAAGGTAGAGAGGTGATAATAAAAACTCAATGGAGTGGGACAATTGGGAGGGAGATAGCTATTAGCGGGCAGCATGGGAGGCGGAAGAGGCTTAAAAGAAACGCTGAGGTTTGTTTCCAAGGCGAAGATCACACCTCCTCATCTGTGCAGCCCTCTCACCCCGCTGGTCTCTTCCCCCACACTGATGTCTTTGTGGCTTCTCCTTGCCATGCTTACAAGGCCAGGCCCTCTCCCCAGAGGCCATTGAGCCAGATGATTCATGCTGTACAACCTGATACATTCTGACACTGGCTTCTGTGAAAGCCGCTTAGCTCTAAAGCTGCAAAGTACAAAGCCCTGCACAGCAAAAGCCAAACAGGTACACAAATGAATCAATACTCAAGCGCTCAGCACATTCACACATATTTACTACAGAAACACCCTGTTCCAGGCCCAATACCTAGGCTCCTAACTGTGTTAGTCAATATCACTCGTCATTTAAAAACAAATGGAGTTTTATCACTCCCCCTGAGACCCCAGACTCCTGGCTCTTAAAATGGATTTCAAGTAGGTGTAAATAGCTTGCTTTGCCCAGCAGCTGTGTTCCTGAAAAGTTTCTTGTAAATCAAATCCTCTTTTAAAATGCGTGAAACTTTTGGGTTAAAAGGAACCCTGTGGGGCTTCCCTGGTGGCACAGTGGTTGAGAGTCCGCCTGACGATGCAGGGGACACGATGCCCCGGTCTGGGAAGATCCCACATGCTGCGGAGCGGCTGGGCCCGTGAGCCATGGCCGCTGAGCCTGAGCGTCCGGAGCCTGTGCACCGCAACGGGAGAGGCCACAACAGTGAGAGGCCCGTGTACCGCAAAAAAAAAAAAAAAAAAAAAAGGAACCCTGTGATTAATCCTTTTGTAAAGCAAATAATCTTTCTGTGATATCAAGTCACCCTACCACCTGCCCCCATCTTTCTCTTCCTCCCCTCTCCCACTCTACCCCTGCTGCTGGCCATCTGCCCCCACCCACTCCATTCTATAAGGTCAGCTTTAGGCATAAATAACATGTTTAAAAGAGGACTTAGGTCTTCGTGACCTGGAAGCAAACCAAAGCCCATCTTTTTTAACATGGATCTTACAAACATCCTGATAGAGAGGTCTGTGGAATATATATACTTGTTTACAGATACCACAATGCACAATCACCAGAAATGCTGATGAGCTTGGCTATGAAAGGAACTAGCTGATATTCTCTGAGAGAATGGCTCATCATCCCTCACTCGGCCCCAAACCAAAGACAGCATCTTAGGAGATGGGCAGAGAGACAGTGAGGACACCTTTATCTCCCTCCCCAGCTCACCCCATCCCTTCCTGCTGGTGAAGAGTGAAAAATAGAATGAATCATAGAAAATATCATTCTCCAAAGATCATTGGGAATATCAGTCTATAATTTTGCCCAAAGACAAAGCCAAAGACTAACCCAGCACTTCTCAATCTTAAGTCATTTGAGAGTTTTACTATGTCCCTGTACCAACTATAGTATTATTTACTCAGTGGCTCTTGTTAAATTGCCTCACTGCTTTTTATTTATTCTCATGAGAGGCAATGAGATTTATGAAAGCACAAGTTTGACATGTAGTTATATATTTTTGGATATATTAAAATAAATTTATCACTTTAAAAAAAACGTGTTCATCCATGTGCCACCTAAAATCATCCTGCAGGCCACTAGTAATACACATGCCACACTTTGCAAGATTAGACTAGGTGGCCTCCCCCAACCTGAGTCACGGTGGTCTCAATCCTCTTATCACTGTTTACACACCTGTGTCTATATTCATTCAACAGACACTGTTGAGTAACTACTGTCCATGCGCATTGTGCTAAGTATGGGTGACAAGAGAGGAAAAGCCTTTGTGTCTTTGGGAGCTTACAAGTAGTGGAGGCAGGGCAGGCTAAAAGAAAGAGAGCTATAGAGTATTGTACAAAGAACTGGGGGAGCACAGAAGAGGAGAAATGAACTGTCCCTGGGGGACAGGAGAGCACTGTGGCTGGGCTTGGAAGTATGGATGAGATTCCCCTGATTGGAGGAGCGAAGGAAATGCATTCCCGGAGAGAGAACAGCCATGTGCAGAGGCCCAGGGGCATGTGGCAGGACAGCAGTGATTAGCTGAGTGCTTCGCATGACAGTACAGGGGGCAAGTTTTAAGATCGAATCATAGAGGTATTTTGTGTAGGACATTAAGTAATAATGCCCTCAAGGTTCATTCATGTTGCAGCATGTTTCCTCCCTTTTTAAGCCTGAATAATATTCCATTGTATGTTGTTATGGACTGAATTGGATCTCTCCAAAATTCGTATGTTGAAACCATAACCTCATGTGACTGTATTTGGAGATAAGGCCTTTAAAGAGGTAATTAAGGTTAAATGAGGTCATGAGGGTGGCACTCTAATCCAATAGTACTGGTGCCCTTAAAGAAGAGAAAGAGACAACAGGGAAGCAAAGGCAGAGAGAGAGGCATTGTGAGGACACAGGAAGCTGCTGGCCTTCTGCAAACCAAAGAGAGAAGCTTCAGTAGAAAGCACACCTGCTGGCACCTTGATTTTGGACTTCCAGCCTCCAGAACTGTGAGAAAATAGATTTCTGTTGTTTAAGCCACCTAGTTTGTGGTATTTTGACACTGCAGTCCTAGCAAATTAATAGATATGTATATACTGCATTTTGTTTATCCATTTATTTGCCAGTGGATATTTGGGTTGCTTCCACCTCACAGCTATTGAGAATAATTCTGCTGTGAATTTGGGGGCACAAATATCTCTTCAAGACTCTGCCCTCAATTCTTTTGGATATCTATCAAAAAGTGGAATTGCTGGATCATATGGTAATTCTATTTTTAATTTTTTGAGGCACCTCCATACTGTTTGTCATCGTGGCTGCACCAATTTACAATCTTATCAACAGTGCACAACTTTATTCCATTGTGTGTGGATATCAGGTTTTCCTAACACCATTTGTCCCTTCCTTATTAAGTGGCTTTGGTACTCCTGTTGAAAATCATTTGACTATATACACAAAGGTGTGTTTCTGGGCTCTCTATTCTATTCCTTTAGTCTATATAGCTTGTCCTTATGCCAAACAAGAGTGCTGCTCTGTTTTGATTACTGTAGCTTTGTAATATGTTTAGAAATTTAGGAAGCATGACATCGCCAACTTTGTTCTTATTTTTCAAGGTTGTTTTGGCTATCCAGGTTCCCTTGAGATTCCACATGAATTTTAGCATGGATTTTTCTATTCCTGCAAAACATGCCATTGAGATTTTGATAGGGAATGCATTGAATATATAGATTGCTTTGGGAAGTAGTGAAATCTTTAAAAATATGAAGTATTCCAGTCCATAAACAAAGGATATCTTTCCATTTATTTGTGTTTCCTTTCATTTCTTTCAGCAATGCTTTGTAGTTCTCAGTGTACAAATTTTTAATCTCCTTGGTTAAATATATTTGAGTATTTTTTTCATGCTATTATAAATGGAATTGATTCCTTTTCTGATTGTTTTAGTTAGTGTATAGAAGCACAACTGATTTTTACGGGTTGATTTTGTATCCTGCAACTTTGCTGAATTCTTTTATTAGTTCTAACAATTTTTTTGTGGAATCTTGAGAATTTTCTACATGTAAGGTCATGTTGTCTGCAAACATATAATTTTATTTCTTCCTTTCCAATTTGGATGTATTTTATTTACCTTTCTTGACTAATTGCTTTGGCTAGGACTTCCACTACTATGTTGAAAAGAAGTGGTGAGAGTAGGCACCCTGTCTTATTCCTGATCTTAGAGGAATAGCTTTCAGTCTTTCACCATTGAGTATGATATTAGCTGTAGGCTTTTCATATATAGCCTTTCTTGTGTTGAAGTTGTTTACCTTTACTCCTAATTTGTTGAATGTTTTTATCACAAAAAGCTCTTAAATTTTGTCACTGCTCTTTTTGTATCAATTGAAATGATCAGGTGAGGTTTTTTCTTCATTCTGCTCATGTGGTATATTAAATTGATTAATTTTTGTATGTTGAGCCATCCTTGCATTCCAGATATAAATACCACTTGGTCATGGCTTATAATCCTTTTAAGGTACTCTTGATTTAGACCTGTTAGTATTTTGTTGAGGATTCTTACATCCATATTCATTAAATATATTTTTCTGTATGGTTTTGGGAGTTTTGTGGAAGTTTTTGGGAGAGAGGGTTGTTTGTTTGTTTGTCTTGTCTTATAGTATCTTTGTCTGATATTGGTATCAGGGTAATGCTAGCCTCATAGGATGAGTTTGGAAGTGTTCACTTCTCTTCATTTTTTGTCAAGAGTTTGAAGAGGATTGGTGTTAATTCTTTAAATGTTGACAAAATTCTCCAGTGAAGTCATGTGGTCCTAGGTTTCTTTGCTGGGAGGTTTTTTCATTACTGCTTCAATCTCCTTATGAATTATAGGTCTATGCTGACTTTCTATTTCTTCCTAATTTAATCTTAGTAGGTTGTGTTTTTCTAGAAATGTATCTATTTCTTCTAATTTATCCAATTTGTTGGCGTTTAATTGCTCATACTATTCTCTTATAATCCTTTTTATTTCTGTGGCATCACTTGTAATGTCCCCTCTTTCATTTATGCTTTATCAATTTGAGACTACTCTCACTTTTATTAAACTAGCTAACAGTTTTTCAATTTTGTTGATCTTTTCAAAAAACTAACTCTTAATTTTGTTGACTTGTTTTTGACTTTGTTTCTCTATTCTTTGTTTCATTTACCTCTGCTCTTTTATTTCCTCTCTTCTGCTAAATTTGAGTTTAGTTTGTTCTTCTTTTTCTGGTTCCTTGTGATGTAAAGTTAGGTTGTTGATCTGAGATCATTCCTTTTTTTTTTTTTTGGCGGTACGCGGGCCTCTCACTGCTGTGGTCTCTTCCGTTGAGGAGCACAGGCTCCGGACACGCAGGCTCAGCGGCCATGACTCATGGGCCCAGCCACTCCATGGCATGTGGGATCCTCCTAGACCAGGGCACAAACCTGTGTCCCCTGCATTGGCAGGCGGACTCCCAACCACTGCACCACCAGGGAAGCGCCCCATTTTTTAATGTAAACATTTACAGCTATAAACTTTCCTCTTAACACTGCTTTCATACCATCCATAAGTTTCAATGTGTTGTGCTTTCATTTTCATTTGTCTTGAGATATTTTCTAATTTCCCTGTCATTTCTTCTTTGATCCGTTGGTGAAGAGTATGTTGCTTAATTTCCACATATTTGTGGATTTTCCAGCTTTCCCTTTACTATTGATTTCTAATTTCATTCCACTGTGATTGAAAAAGAAACTTGGCATAATTTCACTCTATTTAAATAATTTAAGATATTAAAATATTATTAAGATATTAATATTAAAATTAAAGTTTTAAGAGTTGTTTTGAGATCTAACAGGTGGTCTATCCTGGAGAACATCCCATGTGCACTTGAGAAGAATGTGTATTCTGCTGCTTTAGGGTAGTGTTCTGTGTATGTCTGTTAGGTCTAATTCATCTATAGTATTGTTCAAGTCCTTTGTTCCCTAATTGATCTTCTGCCTAGTTGTTCTAACCATTATTGAAAATAAGAGTACCGAAGTTCCCTGCCTTTATTTTAGAACTGTCTATTTCTCACTTCAATTTGCCAAGTTTGATTCATATATTTAGGAACTCTGATATTCAGTGCATATAGATTTATAACTATTCTATTTTCCTGGTGAATTGACACTTTGTCAGGTAATTCAGAGACATGTGTATTTCTAGGGTCAGTTTCTGGAGATTTGTTTCATTCTTTTGTTTGGTCTGAATGTCCCTATTTCTTTGTATGCTTTGTGATCTTTTGTTGAGACTTGTGCATTTGACTAAAGAACAATTCCAGTCTTTATAGACTAACTTCATGCAAGGGAAGACCTTCACGAATCAGCCTTCCTAGAGGTTCTGGGACCTCTCAAACTTTTTCTTGGCATACATATTCTCTGAACTTCTGTGTGTGTGTGCTTTTATTTCAGTATATACAGCTGCTTTTAACTATTCTTAATTTCTCTAAGAAGCTCACCCTGCTCCATTTCAGGAGCTTTCAGTTTCTGCTTTTTATTGTATTCCTCTGCCTATAATCTCTTGCTCCCCTGATGTCTGTCTCCAAAACTTCAGACTCCCTGCTGCTCTGACATGCCACAGTACTTGCCTCTGTTTTCAGCATGGCCTCCAACTTGATATCTAAACTATGCCTCTACTGCCATTAGTTTTAAAGTCATAAGATGGAAACCAGTCCCTGGGGCAGCCACCAAACTAGCTAGAATATTGAACACAAATATTACTCTTTTCTTTCTCTCCCAAGGGAGGAGCCAGAAATTGGGAGGTTTCCTCCCAATCAGACTGCAACAAACTGGTCAGAAGAAAAGGCTAGAAAGTGCAGAATGCCACAAACTTTCCTACCATTTTCAGTGGTTTGGTTTCTTTGTTTCCCCCTTAGCTATACGTTCCCCTGGGTCTTCAGCTTCCCAACTGATTTATAGATTATTCACAACAGTACTTTGGTCAATATATTGTTATTAATTTGGTGTCTATGTGGGGGAATGAGGACCTGCAGTTTCCTATTCCACCATCTTGCTGATATCACCAATTTTTTCTTCACAAAGGCAAAAAGGCAATTCAATGGAGAAGTCATAGTCTTTTCATTAAATGGTCTGGAATAATTGGATATCGATATGCAACATGTGAATCTTTACTATCTTTCACACCATATACACAATTTCGCAAATTGGATTATAGGCGAAATTGTAAAACCTAAAGCTACGAAACTTCTAGAAGAAGTCATAGGAGAAAATCTTTGTGACTTTAGATTAGACAAAGATTTTTTGATATGGTACAAAAAGAGTGATTCATAATTTTTTTTTGATAAATTGGACTTCATCAAATTTTAAAACTTCTGCTCTTCAAAGATCCTGTTAAGAATAAAAGATATTTAAGATGGTACATTTTATGTTATGTGTGTTTTACCACAATAAAACAATTAGAAATAAAAAGAAACAGCAAGCCATGGACTGGGAGAAAGAAACATACAAAGCGAATAACTGATGAAAGATTTGTTTCTAGAATACATATAAACAACTCTCAATACTCACTAATAAGAAAATATAGAACCCAAAGAGATGGCAAAATATTTGAACATATACTTCACCAAAGAAGATAAACTGTTGGCAAATAAACATATGAAAGGATTCCCAGTGTCATATGCAAATTAAAACCTCAGTGAGATATCACTACACATCTATTAAAATGACTAGAATTTTTTAAAAAACATAATATCAAGCGCTGGCAAAGATGAGGACCAAATGGAACTCAGAGACATTGATGATGGGAATGCAAAATAGCTTAACCAATTTGGAAAGTAGTTGGACAGTTTCCTTAAAGTTAAACCTTTACCTCCCATATGACCCAGTAACCCATTCTTATGTATTTTCCCCACTAAAATTAAAAAGCATGTTTATACAAAAACATGTACATGAATGTTTATAATGACTTTATTCATAATCATCAAAAGCTTGAAACGACCCAAGAGTTCTTCAACTGGTGAATAGTAACCAAAAAATGATTAATCCATACAATAATTCAGCAATAAAAAAGAATGACAATTGCTTCCCGCAACATGGATGCACTGAAATGCATTATTCTATGTGAAAATAGCCAAACTCAAAGGATGTATGATTCTAGGTGCATGATTCCATTTATATGACAAGAAACAGGTCCGTGATTGCTGGGGCTGGGTTTGGGGAAGAATTGCCTATGAAGCAATATAGCAGTGGTTACATGGTTGTATGCATTATTCAAAACTCATAGAATTATACACTAAAAAGGGTGAATTTCACTATATGTAAATTATGCCTTAGTAAACCTGAGGCATATATATATATATATATATATATATTTATATTTATATTTATATATACACACAAACGTATGTTATGTTCATGCACACACACAGCTGTTTCATATCCTTGCCAGTACTTGATATTATTATTTTAATCGCTCCAGCCATTCCAATAGGTGTGTAGTGATGCCTCATTATGGTTTTTTTGTTAACATCTTTATTGGAGTACAATTGCTTTACAATGGTGTGATAGTTTCTGCTGTATAACAAAGTGAATCAGTTATACATATACGTATGTCTCCATATCCCCTACTTCTTGCGTTTCCTTCCCACCCTCCCTACCCCACCCCTCTAGGTGGACACAAAGCACTGAGTTGATCTCCCTGTGCTATGCACTGCTTCCCACTAGCTAACTATTTTACATTTGATAGTGTATATATTTCATCCCAGCTTACCCTTTCCCCGCCCCATGTCCTCAAGTCCATTCTCTACGTCTACATCTTTTTTTTTTTTTTTTTTTTTTTTTTTTGCGGTACGCGGGCCTCTCACTGTTGTGGCCTCTCCCGTTGCGGAGCACAGGCTGCGGACGCGCAGGCCCAGCGGCCATGGCTCACGGGCCCAGCCGCTCCGCGGCACGTGGGATCTTCCCAGACCGGGGCACAAACCCGCGTCCCCTGCATCGGCAGGCGGACTCTCAACCACTGCGCCACCAGGGAAGCCCCTCTACGTCTACATCTTTATTCCTGTCCTGCTCCTGGGTTCTTCAGAACCATTTTTTCTTCTTTTTTTTAGATTCCATATATATGTGTTAGCATACAGTATTTGTTTTTCTCTTTCTGACTTACTTCACTCTGTATGACAGTCTCTAGGTCCATCCACCTCACTACAAATAACTCAATTTCGTTTCTTTTTATGGCTGAGTAACATTCCATTGTATATATGTGCCACATCTTCTTTATCCATTCATCTGTTGATGGACACTTAGGTTGGTTCCATGTCCTGGCTATTGTAAATAGAACTGCAATGAACATTGTGATACATGACTCTTTTTGAATTATGGTTTTATCAGGGTATATGCCCAATAGTGGGATTGCTGGGTTGTATGGTAGTTCTATTTTTAGTTTTTAAAGGAACCTCCATACTGTTTTCCATAGTGGCTATATCAATTTACATTCCCCCCAACAGTGCAAGAGGGTTCCCTTTTCTCCACACCCTCTCCAGCATTTATTGTTTCTAGATTTTTTGATGATGGCCATTCTGACCGGTGTGAGGTGATACCTCAGTGTAGTTTTGATTTGCATTTCTCTAATGATTAGTGATGTTGAGCATCCTTTCATGTGTTTGTTGGCAATCTGTATATCTTCTTTGGAGAAATGTCTATTTAGGTCTTCTGCCCATTTTTGGATTGGGTTGTTTGTTATTTTGGTACTGAGCTGCACCTCATTATGGTTTTAATCTTCATTTTCCTAAGGACTAGCGAAATCGACTACCTTTCCATATGCTTACCTACCTCATAAAAGTGTTACGAGTAGTGTGAGGTACATGGAAACACTCAACAAATTGTATCTGAGTTCGGAGTGGATGGCAGCCAAGAAATTCTTCATAGATGAGGTGGCATTTGAGCTGAGACTATAAGGAAGACAGATGTTGGATGTGCAAGAACTTGGGGTAGTATTATTAGAGCAGACAGGCTTCGGGAGTCCAGATTCAGAATAAAAGTAGTATGAGGTGCACTTGAGAAATTAAGTAGTCGGGTACAAGAGAACTATGAAAATCAATAATAGTAAGCATAACAAACTGGTCTTAGATTAGAGAAGGCTTGAAAGTCAGGATGAACATAGTGGTTTTTTTCTGAGGTTTTTGAATATAGGGTCTTTCTTCTGAAGGTGTTTTGAGCAGTGGACTGGCATGGTCAGAGCTTTGTTTTGGGAAGAGACTGGCTGTAAGTAGACCCCTCGAGAGCATTCCCACAGGGGGATGGCATGTGTAAGATGCTGAAGCCTGAGAGGGATGATGAGGACATTTGGGAGGACAGACTAGCACAGAACAGTAGAGCCCAACAGGAGGATGAGAGGGACATAGGAGACATCTCAGCACAATATGCTGAAGGATGAGGAAGGCTCCCTAGTGATTGAGGGAAGGGCAACTTGGCATGGAGTGCTAGAGTTAGGGCAAGATGCATCTCCACAAGGGGTGGCAGCCCAGCGTATGGTGTGAGGTCCTTGTGAGTGAAGAGGGTATCACACAGGCACAGGAGGGCAGCAGCACGGTGTGGGGTGTCAGAGACTGGATGGAGTGAAGTGATGTCCACGTTGGTGGGAAGGGCAGCAGCAGTGGAAGACTGGTTACATAAGGAAGAGCTGGTCAATAAATAAGTAGGATAAGGATCATGGAGACAGGTGTCTTTCTTAGGATTTCCGTCTTTCTGCTTACATTGCCCATCTCTTCTTTCATGCTGTCTACTATATCCATTAGAGCCCTATATTAATCATAGTTGAATTCCTGGTCTGGTAATTCCAACATCCCTGCCATGTCTGGTTCTAACGTCTGCTTTGTCTCTTCAAATTGTGCTTTTTGCCTTTTGGCATGCCTTGTAATTTCTTCCTGATAGTCAGGTATGACATACTGGGTAAAAGGAACTGCTATAAATAGATTTTTGGTACTGTGTTGGTGAGGTGTGGAGAGAGGGAAAGCATTCTATAGCCCTGTGAGTAGGTCTCAGCCTTTCAGTGAGCCTATGCCTCTGGACAGTGAACTTCACAAGAGTTTCTCAATTTTTTGCTCCCTCCTTAGTAGGATAGGATGGCTAGAGTGGACTGGAGTTGGGTATCTCCCTTCCCCAGGTCAGTTAGGCTCTGATAATACCCTAGCAGTTTAGGTTCTAGTTAACAAGTTTCTCCTGAGGAGAGGGCTTGTTCAGAACAGAGTACTGTGGTGTATTTCAAAATGGTTCCTTTTCCCCTCACCCTACCAGAAGCAAAAGGGGATTTTTCTCTGATATTTTCTGTGGGAACTTAGTCGAGTTCCTAAAGGTAAATTCCCCTGGAGTTTTCAATCCTCAGAATTGTTCACACTGAGCCTCTAGCAATTGTCAACTACAATTGTCAGTTTTCTATCCTGGCATTTGTTCCCCCGGTGGTGTCTCTGTTCTGGTAAGCTGCAGCTTAATACTGCCTATATTTGCTTATCTCTGCAGTTTGGGGGGCAGTGGTTTGTACTGGGTTCCCACCCTTCCAACCACTGATCCAAGAAGAGTTGATTTTCCTTTCTGTTCAGCTTTCTACTTCTTGTTAGGAAAGAGTGGCAACTTCCAAGCTCCTTACATGCAAATCAGAAACTGAAAGTCTTTGGAGGCAGGTTTCTTATTATCAGAGAGGGAGTTACAAATAGGAAAAGGGAGAAAATTAGAATGAATAAATAAATGTGGAAATAAATATAGATGTCAATGTGTAAGTATAAATTCCCTAGTGCATCACTGTGAAGGCCTAAGAGCAGTAACACCCTAGCATCAATAAGCACACCAGATCTGAGTTTATAAGTATCATTCTTCTATAAAAGGACCAGAGCTCCTTGGAGGAATTATTGATTTCTGGGTTGGAGCAGGGCAAGTACAAGATAAGCCTAGGTGCTCAAATATTGATGGGGTCAGGTCAAAAGGGCACAGAAACCACCTTGAAGGGGCTCCCACTATGCAAATCTTGGATAATCTGAGCATCAAAATGAATGATAGCAACAGATTATAACTAATTGGCTGAAATAGGACTTCATGAATCCATACCAATAGACATAATAAATTGAAAGTTTCAGGAGAAATAGAATATCCACATAGTCTCAAAATACCCACCCTCCAAGAAAAGCGTATGAATTGCAAAGGGAACAATAATAACTTTATAAAGCCTGATAGATACCACCTTATTAAATCAAAGTTAGTGTCACCAGTAATGATAGGACAAGTCATAATCGTGTGCCACCTAATAAGATGCAATAAGAAGCATATTGTATCACTTCAGTGATATTCCCTGTTTAATCAAAGATGCGTACCCTGTTTAATCATGAGGAAACATCAAACAAACCCAAATCGAGGAGCATTTTACAAAGTAAGTGGCTGTAATATTCAAAAGTGTCAAGGTCAAAGTCAAGGAAAGATGGACATTGTTACAGACTGAAGAAGACTACATACAACATATAATTCTGAACTGGATCCTTTTACTATAAAGAGCTGTAGACCAAGTGGGAAAACTTAAAGGGAATCTGAAGATTAGATGGTAGTAATGTATCAATTTTAATTTCCTGAAATTGATGATTGTATTATGGTTTTTGTGGTTACTACTATTTTTGTGGTAATGGAGCATGATATTAGCAGCTTATTCTCAAATGTTTTTATGACTTTCTGTAAGTTTGAGGTTGTTTCAAAAATGAAGGCTGCTTCAGTGATTGTAACAGTTGTTCAAATGAGCCTCAATGAAAGTATGAACAAGGAATTATTAGGGAGAGGACAAGATGATGAGGATGAAATTGGAAAGACTTGCAGACTGTTGTGGATGAGGGGGCAGCAATAGCAGGTGGAGACTAGGATGACTGTCAATTTTCAGGCCTGGAAGATTGAGAAGATATTGGTGCCCTATTAGAAAAAGAACAGTAGAGATTTATAAATCAGGAAGAAGATTAGGGTTGAGGGAGGACAACAATGAGTTTGTTTTTTGGGTATATTGGCTATGTTGTGTTGAAAGAGTGGTTCACTGTCTATTCAGAATCCAGGCCCCTCTGAGGATTTGGATAAGAAGAGACGCTAAACACAAGTGCGTGTGTATGTGTGTGTTTGGTGGGGGAAGCAGATCAATGCTAGGCTTGGCTTGTCCTGGGTCCACCCCCAATAACTGTCTGAAAGTGCAGCATTCCAACCATCATTTATTCTTTCACTAGCACCCTGATTATCTGCACCTGTGGAGAATGAGCCTAAATATAAAACTGATTATTCTTGGAAGGTTGCCAAGAATAAAAGCATAAGCCAGAAACTTCCCAAGCTATCTCCAGAGCATTAATGCCTTTTCAGCTTACGCAAATCCCCTGTTGCCAAATGATCTGCCAGTGGCCTGGACAGTTAAAGAGACTGAATGCATTTTGGTTGCACAAATGTGTCCTTTGATTACATTATTATTTAGTCCCCTCTTTAAAGGTAACTTGTGACCCCAAGACCTTATTTTGTCGTCTGAGACTCTCTCCAAATGTAATTTTGTATCCCCATTTCCTCTCCTCTCCTACCAGAGTCCCCACTCCAGCCAGCCCTGTCTCCTTTCCATTGTCAAACTTGTCATGCTTTTTCCCACTTTTGTGACTTGACTCGTCTCATGAGTTGAAATTCAAATCGTGTCCAGAAAGAGCATTGTGCTAGGCACTCTGGAAGCACTGAGTTGATTAATACACAGCCTCTATTCTCAAGGAATTTCAGATACAGTAGAAATGGAAGATGCCTCTATAAGGAAGAAGAGGACCTTCTTTATGAAGGCAGATGTGGAAGAGGAGTGGGCATGTGGAGTTCAAGACTGGGCAGATGCTTACTTTTATAATTACGACTCGAAGACATCAAGCCAACCCATCAACAAATCTTCCATTTACAACTGGCTGCTCCTACTGCCTGGAGAGTACACACCAAGCTTTGTCACACTTACTGCCCCTCATTCTTCAGGCCTCAGCAAAACGTAAACATTTCCTTCAGAGCAGCCTCTGTTAATCCACCCTTGCTACCAACTAGTGTGCAATGAGAAAGTCTCCACTCACACATCCTTTCTGTCTCATCAGGGAAAAAATAGCCAGGTGCATCATAAAAAATTGGAAGGAAAAAAATTAAAGAGTCTCAGAATCTCAGAGCTGGAATGGGCCTTTGCCAGCCCAGCCCTTTGCGAGGCAAATGAAGAAACTGAGGCTCAGTCAGGGAAAGTAATTTAGCCCAACACCACACAGCAGTTCAGATGCTTTGGCTGCAAGAAATAGAAATTTCAACCCAAAATGGTTTACACAGAAAGAGAATTTATTGGCTCATGTAATTGAACAGTCCAGAGGTATACCTAGGTTTAGCTGAGACTTGATCTAGGACCCCAGTGATGAGATTGGGATTAGTGTGTCCTCCCTCTGTTGGCTCTCCTATTGTGGTACCAAAATGGGTCCTCCAACATCCGAGAAATATATACTTCCTCACTGGATTCCATTTCCCCAATAATCCAACTGAAATTCCAGAAGTTGGTTTATTGGCCCTGATTCACCTAGCTTTGTGTGTGGTATGTCTCTGAACCTATCGCCATGGCCACTGGAAAGGGATATGCAGACTGAGTTAAGGAAAACAGGGCCTCACTCTAGAGCTGGAGGTAGGACAAGTCCACCCCAAATCTCATAGCTGAGAAATTTTGGATGCTGCTGTGAAGAGGATAGGAGAATGGATGCTGGGGATACAGAAAGTTACCACCACAGAAAGTTACTGGCAAAGTCAAGGCTAATGGCCAGGCCTCCCGGCTCTGATTCAGTGGCTTCATCATGTTATGGAAAAGCCAGCCAAAGTGCCATGGCACCAAGACATAGCCAATGGAGTTTTGCATTCAAATAATTGTATACGGACTCTGAAATAACAAAGCTAAATTCACACCATCCCACAGGCAGAGAGAGACGAACTCCTGGCTCTGAGTCCAGACAGAGATGTGATGCAAGAAGAGAGGCAATTACTGAAAGGAGCTGCAGAACTAAATTAGGAATGAGAAGCAGAGAACATGGGTAATAATTGTCCCACATGTGCTGCCAATGGAATTGAATCAGCATAATTGATTTAATCTACACAAAGTGAGACAGGTCTTCTGGAAAACTGCCCATGAGCAGATCAGCAAGACCTATAATTGGCACATTAAATGAAAATAAAGTGAAACTAAAGGTGGAGCTCTTCCAACCTGAGATACCCAGAATAATGCAAACAGACTGGCTGGTTGGAGGAAAGCAGGAAGAAGGATGGCAAGTGTGATTTATTCCCAGGGAGCCATGGTTCAGATCTGGCTCCTTCAGGGATCTTTATTTGTGTATTGTCTTAAACGTGAAGTTCACACAGAATACATTTTATTCCCAAGAATATAGAATTTAAGATGTGCTTTTTCCCTGGTTTAATCACAAAAATAGTACATCTTTTAATCCTCTTGGGGTTTTCTGAGTTCCATAACAATAACCCTTCCTGGCACAGAATACTGTCAACAAATAAGCGGGTGATGACTTACCTCATTGGATAATTTCACCTTCATCAGTGTTAAGTGTTCCCTTGTAGAGAAGGGCTGAAGAGTTATAGGACAATTCTACCTTGTGAGGACCCCTTTATGGCACATATTCAATAAGAAGGAAACTTCCAACTCCTTGACAAGGCTCTCCATAGCCTAGTCCTGGCCCATCTTTCAAATTCAGTCTCTCAGTTCTCCCATTTAGTCTCTATTGCAACAAGTCTGAAGCAAAGACTTTTTCTATACAGTTTTGATTCTTGTTTGATGTGCTGCCTTATATAGACTGTATCTTTTACCTTCCCACACATCTATGGACTAGATACAGATGGTGACCTCCAGTTTGTGACCTCTAGATTAAAATTCCACCTTTCTTGTGAAGCCTTCTTTGATTCTCAACAAGAGGATGTGACCACTCTCTCCTCCAGACACCCCATCATTTTGCTTCTCTTTCTTTGACCACTCATAACATGTCCTGCCTTGTATTATGTGATTTGTGCATCCATCTTAACTTTCATATCAATCTCTGTATTTCCAAGGCAGAGATCACAGGTGTTTTTTCTCTGTAGTACCATGATGCCTAGCCTGGATGGATTTCTTAAAGAAAATTCTTAAAGAAATTTCTTGAAAATTTTCTGGGCGAAAATACACATAGACAAAAACTGTGTGTGTTTTACTAACTGCAACACCTCGAAGAGCACAATCAGATATCTCGTGAAATCTTTGAGGGTAAAAAAATGGGGAGAGACCCTGGGTGCCTCCTCTGATGAGATTCCCTGAAACATCCCTTTCGTTGTCTTCACCTTGAGTCTTTCACAGTGGAGGCTGTTTGTCATCTTTAGCTCAGAAGAACCATCACTTATTGCATTACTGTGACCCTGGGCAGTTACTAATCTGTGAGGTGATTTCAGGCCAGCATTCCTGGTGGCACTAATCATCCATAAAATTTATTGTGAGGTGACATGCAGCTGGTAACATGCCTTGGAGTGGGACATTCCCAGGAAGGTTGTCTAGATTAGAAAAAATAGACTCTGAAGCCACTCGTCAGAGAATTAGATTCTAGTACTAGACATCATTTTGGTTCTCACTTTGTTTCTTTCCCCTGTGCTACTGCTACTAACTTACCCCTGGACTCCAGCTACCCAAAGTGCCCTACCCCTGTCCGCAGTGATAGTGATTCTTCCAGGACTCAATGGCATATAGGAAGATCTGAAGACAAAAGACTCTCAGCTTCAGGAAAAACTAATCAACAATGCATGTGTGTTGTTAAAATTAAAATGGAAGACAGTGAAATGTCAACCACTAAAAATATAGGTTCTAGAGTTAAGATCCATGGTTTGAAACTGGCTCCCTTAGCTGAGGGAACTTAAGAAAGTTATCTGACCTCTCTGAGCCTCAGTGAACTCATCTGTAAAGTGATAGCAGCAATAGTGTCTACCACACAGGGTTGTTTTGAAGATTAAGTGAGATCATGCAAGGAAAGCTCCTAGCC
The DNA here is from genome assembly GCF_000442215.2 of Lipotes vexillifer. Lineage (NCBI taxonomy): Eukaryota > Metazoa > Chordata > Mammalia > Artiodactyla > Lipotidae > Lipotes > Lipotes vexillifer. Next base: position 996,726 of record NW_006776793.1, read on the forward strand.
CAGTACCTGGCACATAGTAACACTCAAAAGTTGTTACCTATTGTTATATCTACTTTATCATCATTATTGGTAACATATCTGGTGCTAAAATTTCCAGATTAACAGCTAAGAAGAGCCATAGGACAGGCTCTTGACCACCATCTTTCCTGGAGCTGCAATACTCATAGGATATCCAAGCTCCTCTTCTGCCTGCAGGAATGTCTGTTCTCACACATTTTGGAACAATGTTTCTCATCCTTTTGTCAGTCCTCGGTTAGTCCAAAAACCAGAGCTAGAACCACCAGTTGAAAAATATGGGGAGACTGCTCTCAACTAAATATAACAGAAGAAATTTCTCACAGATAAGACTGTCTGAATATGGGACAGGCTGCCTATCGATTCAGTGAACTGCCCATTACAGGAGAAATTCAGCTGGATAAACACTTGCTGGAAATACTGTGAAATAACTCAGGCATCATACACAGGAACCGAACTGGAAGACCTCTGAGGACTTGACTAACCCCAGGCTTCAGTGCTATCTCTTTTTTATTCTTAGCACTTCCTTATAGAAAAATAATTTGATAACATTGAGAAGCATCCCAAACAGTCATTTAAGCTGGGGACCTGCTTTGTGGAACAGAGTATATTGCAAAGCAAAGATCCCCAAACAGTTATCTTTGGCTAATAGAAAAGAATTTCTAGTAAACATGCTACCAACACCTACAAAAATCACACTTGAGCATTGAAAGAAAATTCTACTTGGTAAATTCTTATTTTAGAAAGGCATTCACTGAATTGCTTAGCTATGTGCACCTTGAGTTGAATTAAGTTCAGGAGCTAAATGTATCCTAAAATATACCTGCCTTCTATCTTTTGCTACATCACACATTCTGGCTTTGGAATGTAACTTTTATCTTCTGGGTAAGATAAAATCTTCCATCCTAATCAGAGCACTTATTATATGCTTTAGTAATACTAAAGAATTTGCCTAATCTTTGTCCAGGTTTTTGGCAGGAAGTTTCTAAAAACCTTGAAATTTCTTGAGTGATAGGGTGTCTTTATTATGCTAATAAGTTGACTCATGGTGGACCCTCACATAGCTTCAGAATAGGGCTGGTCACCAGAAGGACCAACCAGGTGATTAAAGGGTAGTGACCTCTGGCCAGACCAACCACTAGAGAGAAGAGAAGGCACTGAGTTCAGCCACAGAGTCAAGGATTTAATTAATCATGCCTAAGTAATGAAACCCCAATAAAACCCTGGACACCAAAGCTCAGTAGAGCTTCATAGTTGGTAAACACATTGATGTGCCAGGATGGTGACATGGTCTGACTCCACAGGAAGAGGTCATGAAAGGTCTGCCTTCAGGACCCTCCCAGACCTCACCATATGTGTATCCTTTATAGTAAAATTATAATTAAAAATATAACTCAGTGCTTTCCTGAGTTCTGTGAGTCATTCTAGTGAATTATCAAACCTGAGAGGGTCATGGGAGCTCCCAAATCTATAGCCAGTTGGTCAGAAGTGCAGCTGGGGGACAGCCAAGGTGTGGCTGGTGTCCAAAGTAAGCACTATCTTCTGAAAGACTGAGACCTTGAACATGAGGAATCCGAGGCTCCTTCAAGGTGGTTCATGTCAGAATTGGACTGCAATATACCCAGTTGGTGCTGATATAGAATAGATGCCATAACATAAAGTAATTTCACTGCATAGGCTGTGTCTTGTCTCTCTCTTCTAAGAAAGTTTGGGCCACCAGGATTATAGAATAGGAACATAACTCTTGAAAAGTAGTTGGAGACATCATACAGGAAGAAGCTGGGCCACTGGGGGACTATGAGGAACATGTAGGTTCTTGGTAGGATACTGCACAGGTAAGAGGATACAGGGAGCAAGACTAAGATCTGGTCATGGGTAGTCAGGAAAAGGTGGGCCAAAAGGAGTGCTTTACAAGTTCTCATTTAATTCTCATACAAGCTTATAAGATAGTCATTTTCACTTTGCTTTTGCAGATGAGAAAAATGAGACCCAAAGAGGGTAAGTAATAGGATCAAGCTTGTAAGTGTCAGAACCAGGATTGTTAACCCACTTCTATTTGAGTTTAAACCCCTTGCCCTGTGCAGTATGCCATACTGCCTTTCCCTGTAAGGGCAACAGGTAATGTCTCAGCACAACCGTCTATGATTGGAAGTCTCTGAGCAGGAGACTGGGACAGGCTCACTCAGCCAAGACTGGGGAACAGGCCTTTAATGGCAGGAGAGGGGAGGCCTGAGGAGGGTTTTTGGAGAAGCTGAAGCATGTGACAAGGTTACAGTGACAAAAATTCACACATGAAGTTATGACGCTGTAACTGGAGTACAGGGAGGGACTCAGTCAGAGAACCAAGGCAGAAAAGAGGCCGCTTCTCATACCCTTGATGCTGGACAACCTGGATTCCTATGTCACAGGTCAGAATTAATCCCCTACCCCAGCTCTAGGGCTAGACGTCTTTACAGACAAGGATTGGCCAGATAATAAGGTCATCAGTCTAAAAGCAGCAATTTTAGCCACAGCAATCAGAGAAGAAAAAGAAATAAAAGGAATCCAAATTGGAAAAGAAAAAGTAAAGCTATCACTGTTTGCAGATGACATGATACTATACATAAGAATCCTAAAGATGCTACCAGAAAACTACTAGAGCTAATCAATGAATTTGGTAAAGTAGCAGGATACAAAATTAATGCACAGAAATCTCTGGCATTCTCATACACTAATGATGAAAAATCTGAAAGTGAAATTAAGGAAACACACCCATTTACCATTGCAACAAAAAGCATAAAATATCTAGGAATAAACCTACTTAAGGAGACAAAAGACCTGTATGCAGAAAATTATAAGACACTGATGAAAGAAATTAAAGATGATACAAATAGATGGAGAGATATACCATGTTCTTGGATTGGAAGAATCAACATTGTGAAAATGACTCTACTACCCAAAGCAATCTATAGATTCAATGCAATCCCTATCAAACTATCACTGGCATTTTTCACAGAACTAGAACAGAAAATTTCACAATTTGTATGGAAACACAAAAGACCCCGAATAGCCAAAGCAATCTTGAGAACGAAAAATGGAGCTGGAGGAATCAGGCACCCTGACTTCAGACTATACTACAAAGCTACAGTAATCAAGACAGTATGGTACTGGCACAAAAACAGAAATATAGATCAATGGAATAGGATAGAAAGCCCAGAGATAAACCCACGCACATATAGGCACCTTATCTTTGATAAAGGTGGCAGGAATATACAGTGGAGAAAGGACACCCTCTTCAATAAGTGGTGCTGGGAAAACTGGACAGGTACATGTAAAAGAATGAAATTAGAACACTCACTAACACCATACACAAAAATAAGCTCAAAATGGATTAAGGACCTAAATGTAAGGCCAGACACTATAAAACTCTTAGAGGAAAACATAGGTGGAACACTCTATGACATAAATCACGGTAAGATCCTTTTTGACCCACCTCCTAGAGAAATGGAAGGAAAAACAAAAGTAAACAAATGGGACCTAATGAAACTTAAAAGCTTTTGCACAGCAAAGGAAACCATAAACAACATGAAAAGGGCTTCCCTGGTGGTGCAGTAGTTGAGAGTCTGCCTGCTGATGCAGGGGACATGGGTTCGTGCCCCGGTCCAGGAAGATCCCACATGCCGTGGAGCGGCTAGGCCTGTGATCCATGGCCACTGAGCCTGTGCGTCCGGAACCTGGGCTCCGCAACGGGAGGGGCCACAACAGTGAGAGCCCCATGTACCTCAAAACAACAACAACAAAAAAAAAATATGAAAAAAGAACCCTCAGAATGGGAGAAAATATTTGCAAATGAAGCAACTGACAAAGGATTAATCACCAAAATTTACAAGCAGCTCATGCAGCTCAATATCAAAAAAACAAACAACCCCATCCAAAAATGGGCAGAAGACTTAGACATTTCTCCAAAGAAGATATACAGATTGCCAACAAACACATGAAAGGATGCTCAACATCACTAATCATTAGAGAAATGCAAATCAAAACTACACTGAGGTATCACCTCACACCGGTTAGAATGGCCATCATCAAAAATATCTAGAAACAATAAATGCTGGAGAGGGTGTGGGGAAAAGGGAACCCTCTTGGTGGGAATGTAAATTGATACAGCCACTATGGAGAACAGTATGGAGGTTCCTTATAAAACTAAAAATAGAACTACCATATGACCCAGCAATCCCACTACTGGGCATATACCCTGAGAAAACCATAATTCAAAAAGAGTCATGTACCACAATGTTCATTGCAGCTCTGTTTACAACAGCCAGGACATGGTAGCAACCTAAGTGTCCATCAACAGATGAATGGATAAAGATGTGGCACATATATACAATGGACTATTTCTCAGTCATAAAAAGAAACAAAATTAAGTTATTTGTAGTGAGGTGGATGGACGTAGAGTCTGTCATACAGAGTGAAGTAAGTCAGAAAGAGAAAAACAAATACTGTATGCTAACACATATATATGGAATCTAAAAAAAAAAAAAAGGTCATATAGAACCTAGGGGCAAGACGGGAATAAAGACACAGACCTACTAGAGAATGGACTTAAGGATACAGGGGTGGGGGGAGGGGTAATCTGGGACAGGGTGAGGGGGTGGCATAGACATATATACACTACCAAACGTGAAGTGGATAGCTAGTGCGAAGCAGCCGCGTAGCGCAGGGAGATGAGCTCCGTGTTTGTGGCCGCCTGGAGGGGTGGGATGGGGTGGGTGGGAGGGAGGCAGGCTCAGGAGGGAGGGGATATGGGGACATATGTTTATGTATGACTGATTCATTTTGTTATAGAGCAGAAACTAACACACCATTGTAAAGTAATTATACTCCAATAAAGATGTTTAAAAAATAAATAAATAAAAGGAACAGGTAACAGGCACGACAGTGTATTGTGATGAAGCCCAATACCAGCCTGATTTATAAGGAATCAAAGCTCTCTTAAAAACAGCATAGGTCTAAAAAATGTATCCATAGTTTACCAGTGTGTCATCCCAGGACAAGCGAAAAGTATAATATTCATTTGGGGAAGAGAAGAGGAATTGAGTGAGCTTATTTCTCTCTTCAGAGATGTTACCAGGCAGATACAGGCCAGTTGTTTTCTTAACTCAAACAAGAAGACAATGTACTGATATTAAAATAGAAAGAACGGCTTGACTGTCAAGGAGATTCAAAAGAATGGAACCAATGAAAACTGTGCCAAGAAGACAATATGCAAGTCTGCCTTTCTCTTGGTTATCAACTTTTTAGGAGTTTGGTGAAGTTCTAACATCATGTTATCCAGTTTTGCAAAAACTCACATCATGTCAAAGAACTGTAAATTGACTTTTTATTTATCTGAATTTAAATTAAATTTAAGTCACCTCTACCCTCTTAAATAATGTTGCATATCTGAGGTTTCATAAAATTGGAATTTAGACATTAATCTGTTCAAAGCCACATAATAAAGCAACTAACTTATTAGGTGCCCTTCCAGCTCTGTGATTCTTAACTTTATGTTTAATTTTTAACCTTTTTTATTGTGACATATATTATCACATATACAGAAAACTGCACTCTTGAGATTTTCTAATTCTTTTGTGTGTTCATTTTAGTAAGTTGTATTTTTCTAGAAAGTTGTCTATTTATCCATATGTTAAATTATTGGCATAAAGCTGTTCAAAATATCCACTTATTAACTTTTTTATGTCTATGGGGTTTGAAATGATGCTCTCTTTTTTCACACCTGGCACTAGTTACTTGTGCATTCTCTCATTTTTTTCTTGATCAGCCTCAATAGGGGTATCAAATATTATTAATCTTGTCAATAACAACATTATTTAATTAATTATTTTATTTATTATTTCCTTCCTTCTACTTGCTTTGAGTTTACTTTGATTTTTTTTTCCACTTCATGAAAAAGATACTTAGTTCATTGATCATCAGTCTTTCTTCTTTTTTATATACATTTAAAGTTCAAATATTCCCTTTAGGCACAGCTTTAACTACACACCATGAGCAAGTTTTGAATATAGAATTTTAATTTTCAGTAAGTTCAAAACATTTTTCCCCAAAATGTTACAGCATATTTTTTATTAATGCTTTTGAGCACCAAAGTTTTCTGATAATTAAATCAACACTTCAGTGAGAAAGCCAACTATGAAGTAAGTACAGCAGGCCCTTGGCAAAATTCTGAAGTAAAAAAGATACATCTTTGGACCTTTCACCTTTTCTGTCTTTCTTTTTTTCTTTTTCTTTTTCTTTTTTGGTGATGAGAACTCAGGATTTACTCTCTTAATTTTCCTGTATGTCCTATAACAGTGGTAACTATAGTCATCATGTTGTACATTACATCCCTAGTCCTAATTTATCTTGTAACTGGAAGTTTGGACCTTTTACCTCCTTCCTCTAATTCCCCCTGCCCCTTACCTATGATAACCACAAATCTAACTCTTTTTATGAGAAAAACATTTCTAATTTCAATTGAGACATCTCCTTTGACCCATGGTCAATATTACCATGGATAAAATAGAAGTATATTTTTTAATTTTTACGTATATAAATTATATTTTTTAATTGATTTCCAGTTTAAGTACATTAACTCTGAATTATTTAAATCCTTTGAAATTTATTGAGACTTGCTTTAAGACCCAACGCAAGAGATTTATTGTAAATTGTGAATGAGTGCAAATGTTTCCTGTGTGGTTTAAAAGCACAAGTATTCTGTAATTATGGAGTGTAGTATTTTGATTTTCATTTTAAAAAGGGTTAATCAAATATTTTATATTCTTTGATAGTTTGCCTGTTTTTCCAAGCACCCACAGAAGGAAAGATGTTAAAAATTCCCCATTATGATTTTAGATTTTTGATTTCTTGTTGTAGTTCTGTAATTTTTCCCTTATACATTTTGAAGCTCTATTTTTGGTTGCATATAAATTTAGAACTGTGATATTTTCCTAGTGATTTGAAAATCTTATCATTTTGAGTTATATCTCCAGTGGGTTTTTTTTTACTGTCTAATTGTATAGTTTTTTTTAGTGGACTGCTCTAGAATTCACAGTAAATATACAGTTAATGCTTATTAGTCATAGATTTCATACTTGTGAATTTGCCTATTCACTAAAATTTATTTGTAACCACAAAATCAATACTTGTGGCACCTTCACAGTTATCCACAGACATGCACAGAATGATGAAAAATTTGAGTCATCCAACATGCATGTTCCCAGCTGCATTAGAATAAGGTGATGCTCTCCCTGCTTATTTCAGTTTCATGGTATAACCAAATGTCCTTTTCATGTTCTATTTAATTTTTCATATTTTGTACTTTTTTGGTGATTTGAAATGGCCCCCAATTATAGTCCTGAAGTGCTGTCTACTGTTCCTAAGTGTAAGAAGGCTGTGATGTGCTTCACAGGAAAAAAATATGTATGTATTCAGGAGTTCAATGTCAAAGGATCAACAATATAGATTAAATAAGATGCCTTTAAACAGAAACACACATCAAACAAAGTTATCTATTGATCAGTTAATGTAAGTTTAACCAGAGTCTTCTAGAAACCTTATCCTGTATTTCCCCTAGGAGCAATGGTTCAGTATTTGCTAATTCAGTGTTCATGGAGAGTTTATAGAACATAACTACTGTAAATAACGATAATCTACTGTACTTAACTTTTCACAGTCTACTTAGAATTACTATTTATCACTTCAGTTGAAATCTAGAAACTTTGCCACCATATAGGTCCTTTACCTCCCTTCCTTTATCCTATAATTGTCCTAAGTAGCGTATCTACATACATTGAAAATCCTACTAAACAATATTACGATTTTTACTTACAACTATTATACATATCTCATCTTAAAAACTTAAAGGGGAAAAAACAGTCTATTATATTTGTCCATATATTTACCATTTCTGTGGCTCTTCCTTCAATCTTGAATTTCTAATTCCTCTGGTATCATTTCTCTTCCACCTGAGAAACTTATTTTAGCACTCCTTCTAGATCAGGTATATTGGTAATTAATTATATTAGTTTTCCTTCATCTGAGAATGTCCTTTTTCCATCTTTATTCCAAAAAGGTTATTATTATTATCATTTTTGCTATATGTAAAACTCTGGGCCTTTGAGCACATTAAAAATGTTATTCCACTGCCTTCTGGGCTCCATGGTTTCTGAACAGAAATCTGCAGTCATTCAAATTGTTATTAATCTACATGTAATGCCTGCTTTACTCTGACTGCTTTCACAATATTTATCTTTGGTTTTTAGCACTCTCATGTGCTATGTCTGTGTGTGGATTTCTCTGAGTTTATCCTATTTGAGATTTGCTGAGGTTCTTGAGTTTGTAATTTTATATCTTTTACCAAATTTGGGAAGTTGTTAGTCATTATTTCTTCAAATATATTTTTTGCACACTCTTTTCTCCTTCAGAAACTCCAGTGACATAGTATTAGACATTTTGATATGGCTCACAGGTAATTTTATTTCATAATCTTTCCACCTCTGTTTCTCAGATTGGATACTTTCTGTTTACCTGTCTCCAAGTTCACTCTTTCCTCTGTCATCTCTGTTC
>NW_006776793.1:1005336-1010293 GCF_000442215.2 Lipotes vexillifer
GTCATCTCTGCTGCTGCTGAATATCTTAAGTGAATGTTTTATTTCAGTTACTACGTTTCTCATTCTAAAACTTGTACCTTGATTTTTTTCTTAGCAACTGTTTCTTTGCTGAAAATTTCCATTTGTTTCAAGGAGTATTCACCCTTACTTCTTGGAGCATGGTTTGTCTAATAATACCAACATCTGGATCATCTTGAAGAAGACACCTGTTAATTGTCTTTCCCTTTGAATATTGTTTTAATTTTTCTGCTATTTTGTATGTTGAATAATTTTAAACTGTATCCTGAACATTTTGAATATTATGTCAAGAGATTCTCATTCCTGTTTAAATCTTATGGAGAATATTTACTTATTTATTTGCTTATTTGTTTGCTTGTTGTCACTTAGCAGGCAATAGACCCAATTAGGACCAGGCCACAGGTTTTGACCTACATTTTTTGGTCTGTGCTTTCAATGTCAGTTCTGTTTACAAGATTTTTCCAATGTCATTCAGAAATATTCTGTGTGGGTGTCACCCGGGGACCAGCTGGGGACCTGGGTGGTCATCTACCCCCAAAGTTGTCCTCAAAGTAGTTGATTTGCTATTTGGAATTAGATCCACATGTGTACAGCTTGGAGATTGAGCCCAGGAATTCATCCACAACAACTTCATGGGATCCCTTCCTCAATCTTCCTCCTCTCCACAATCTCCACACTCTCTGCCAAGACCACTTTTCCTCCCCTTTGGCTGGAAACCCAGGGTTTTTATCTCTCTAAAGTGCTATGCACTTCTTACAATAGGGTCCACCTCAAGGGCCAAATAGTTTGAGAATAGAGAGAGAAAAAAGCAGTGGGAAACACCTCCATGCTTCAGACAACAGTTAGGTTTAAAAAGAAGGATTCAGGGGCTTCCCTGGTGGTTCAGTGGTTAAGAATCCACCTGCCAATGCAGGGGACACTGGTTCGATCCCTGGTCTGGGAAGATCCCACATGCCGCAGAACAACTAAGCCTGTGTACCACAACTACTGAGCCTGCACTCTGGAGCCCACAAGCCACAATTACTGAGCCCACACATCACAACTACCGAAGCCCATGTGCCTAGAGCCCATGCTCCACAACAAGAGAAGCCACTGCGATGAGAAGCCCATGCACTGCAACAAAGAGTAGCCCCCACTCGCCCCAACTAGAGAAAGCCTGCATGCAGCAACAAAGAACCAATGCAGAAAAAAGAAAGAAAGAAAGAAGAAAGAAAGAAAGAAAGAAAAAGAAAGAAAGAGAAAGAAAGAAAGAAAGAAGGAAAGAAAAAGAAAGAAAGAAAGAAAGAAAGAAAGAAAGAAAGAAAGAAAGAAAGAAAGAAAGAAAGAAAGAAAGAAAGAGGGAGAGAAAGAAAGAGAGAGAGAGAAAGAAAGAAAGAAGGATTCATCTTCTCCAGAATTTTAGTTGCCTGCCTGGTCACTGCTGCCACCATTGCCCCTGCCAGACTTCACTTTCAGGATTAAGGGGAGAAGGAAAAAATACAGGAAAATCTCCTCATTCTCTATTAAATAGGGGCTCCTCTTCCTAATCCTCTGTCAAGAAGAAAAGGGCTTCTCTTGGAGCTCTTTCTTTCTGTATTCAGTGAGCTGTTCCAGGATTCTAGTGCCTTTGAACTAACACAGAATATATAGGGGGAAAAGGCAGGAAAACCACCAATATATCAATCATACTTAAAGTTCAGGGTTTCTTTCCCAATCTTCCTGATACAATTTACTTTTCAGAGTCCTCAGATAGCTGCTCCATGTATCCTGTCCTGAGCTTTTAGTGGAAAAACAGGATGGTGTGTTTACTTCATCTTAATTGGAACTAAAAATGTTTTTGTATATTTCTAAATCTTATACAGATTATATCAGACTATGTCATTCACTTTGCTTAACATTTCATTTAATTTTATATTATCATGTAGCTCTTATTATAAATATATATTAACTGTTATATCTATTAACCTACCACTTATCAATATTTAGTTTCTAAATTTTTGCTGTTACAAAAATGTTGCAATGAACATCCTTATACATGTTTCCTTGTGTCTGTGTGTGAGAATGTCTTTAGAACATATGTATAGAAGTGTCACTGTTGAGAAAAAATTATGTCTTATGTATTATGAAATACTATCTAAAGTAGTTGTGTCAGTTAACACTCCTGCTGGCAATGGATGGGCATTCTCCATTCCTTCCCCACATCCTTATAAGCAAATAGGATTATCAGATTTTTAAAATATTTTCCACTCTGATGGATGTGAAATGGTGTCCTATGATTGTTTTATTTTTCATTTCTGTTTTATTTTTCATTTCTCTTTTAAATTATTTTTTGACTGCAAAAGCACATATGCACTATAAAAGTAACATATGTTAATGTAGAAAAATTGGGGAGAAATAGAAAAATATAAAGAAGATTGCTTTAAAAATATCATACACCAAACTAATACAAGTGATTATTTCAGATGAGGAGGACAAGTGGTTAAGACTGGGCACAGTGGTCAAAGGGCATTTAGCCTTGGTGTAATATTTTAATTTTTTTTTACATAAAATATATATTCATGCATTTCTTATCATTAAGAATTAACTTAAAAACAAATTAAGATTCTCTTGTTGGGATATTTCTTTCCATTTTTTATGTTACTATGTTTTATGTTTATGTTATATGTTATTACATAGATATCAGTAGACTATATTTGAAATTTAAAATCTTGATTGTTTTTTACTAAATATGCCATAATAATTTCTTTATTTAAAAACACCTCTGTAAACATCTTTAATGGTTGCACAGAGGCCCATTCATGTAAGTGTGTTATAATTTACTACATTCACCCCTTATGGGCATTGGAGTTAGTTTCAGTATTTCCTCTGAGGGCAAAATAACTCATCAAGGGACATCTTTGTTAACCAGCAATATACCGAATCATTTTGCAAGTATAGGGAAATTCTGTGTTTTAACAATTTCTTTTTCTATGTTTTTTCTAACTTCTTTTTTTTTAATGTTTCTCAAAGAGGAATTTCATAAAACAGTCTAAAATATAGTTTCTAATTTACTTTGTCTAAAATATAGTTTCACTATAGAGAGAATGTGTGTGTGTGTGTTTGAGAGAGAGAGAGACAGAGACAGAGAGAGGAGGACCACCTTCTCTGCCCCAGCCGTGAGTAGGCAAGACAACACAAGTCATTTGTTGCACACCTGCACTTAGTCCTCTCACTCCATCCTACAGGAGAGTGGAGGAAACTGGAGCTCCAGTTCTGCCCAGCAAAATTAACCCCTGCCTAAAATAACACAGGATACTCAGCTCATTTTACAATGAGACATTTCAGATCCCTTGAGAAATGCTGTTATTAAATGACTGAATTCAAAACATCATTTTATATTGTATAGACACAAAAAATTAGCTTTTTGCTCCCAGGAAACACACTTTCTGAAACATTCAAATCATTTGAAAATCAAACACACAAAATGTAGTCACATAAAACAATTCATAATTCTAAAAGCTAGTGTTAAAAATTGAACATAGACCCACTTTGCAAAGATAAAAATAATTTGTGAGTTCACTAATGAGAATCTCATTTACAATATTACTTCCAGTTTTTCTATATGCATATTTTAAAGTTATTGAGATGACAGCATATAGATAATTTTTATCTTGCTTCCTTACTTAACTTTTTAATGTGAGCATTTTACCTGCCATTCATCACTCCCCATAGCATTATTTTTAATAGCTGCATAATACACTATAATTTACTACTTGCCTTTAGTTATCTGGTTAGTTCCTATGAGGCAGGCACTATGATCATCCCCATTTTACAGATAATATTGTTGCACAAAGCCTGGTATTGTATTTCAGAGATGAAAAAAATCATGATCCAAATAGTGATGTGTATTGTTAACTGACATTTCCATAGAAAATGAGAGTCCAAATAATCACTGTTTTAAAACTGTAATTACCTTGTTTTAGCTGAGCTGGTGTCCATTTCCATGGAAATAGAAGTAATAGCAGCAGTGGAGTGAGAATTGGCTTTGGTGTCAGAAAAAATTGCTGCCTGAGATCAGAGCTGTGGCTTCCTAAATTGCACCTGCCCAACACAAGGCATGAGATACGTGGCTAGAGTTTGTAGATTATTGACCTTGGAAAGTAAAAAAAAAGAGGTCTGCCAGATCTGACACCCAACTCCCCAGCTAAGCCTCGCCAGTCTAAATAATTCAGGCAGAATTAGATTTTTATTTTTACCCAAAGTTTGCAGAAAAACTACCTTGTTTTCTCCAATGTTTTCAAGACAATTGCTGAATATTCTACTTCATTTATTTGGAAAAGGCTGCCTTTTATCAAAATGTGATTACTGTTAAGTGACCACTTGCGCTATGCACAGCAATAGAGTGTAAGAATGTTGTCACTAGGTCTCACTCCTTAAGACATTATCACATATAATTTCAGGCACTAATATTTTAATGTTTTACTATGGAAAATGTAAAACATCTACTAAACTAGACAGAACAAAGCATGGGTCAGCAAATTTTGTTCCATGGGCCAGATTTGGCCTGCCACCTGTCCTTGCCAAGTTTTATTGGAATGCAGCCACGTTCATTCATTTACATATTGTCTACAGCTGCCTTCACACTACAAGGGCAGAGTTGGGTGATTGCAACAGAGACCATAAGGCCTGAAAGCCTAAATTATTTACTCTCTGGCCCTTTAAAAAAATGTACCGGCCCCTGATCTAGTGAACCCCCATAAACCCATCACTCAGCTTCAGCAGTTATCAACTCATGAGGGGCATACACTAACAGGTGAGCTTTATTGTTTTAAGTCTCCCTTTGTGCCTCTTATAAGGCATTCAATGATTTATACAACATAAATATCAACAGCTAAAAATAGTTGCAACCAGAGGCAACCTGGGATTGCTGTCATTTCTTCCTCCCTCTTTGTGTCACTCTGGACTTGGTACCAAGGGAAAG
>NW_006776793.1:1010490-1024636 GCF_000442215.2 Lipotes vexillifer
AAGAGGGCAATAGAGGTCAAGGCTGAGAAGATGCACAGGGTGCTTCAGAAAGGCACTTAAGCAGTGTAGAAGTGAAGGAAGAACAGGAATCCAACAAGGAAATATCCAGAATCCTCTCTCCCTCACCTCAAGCCCAGGAGCCTGCCCAGCACACACCACCAGCCCCAATTTCAAGATTTTCTTGTATCAAAACTTGGTTTAGACTGTGGTGTGTGGAGAAAGAGCACAGAGCCCATAGCCAAGTGCTGAGGTCTGCACTTAGCTTACTGCGCAGTATTGGGAGGGTCATTCACCAGTTGTGGGCAGATGAGTCCATGGTAAACTCATTTTGCTCAGAAATTAAAGAGTATCATCCCTGCCCCTCTCATCACCCCAGCTCTCAAAATTCTGAAGATCAGATTGGGGGGGAATATGCATAAGTGTGCTTTTCAGAGCACCATAGTTCACCTACATGGTGGATATGAGGGATAACTGGTAGAAACCATCCAAATGACACTCAAGAATTGAGTGAAACAAACAACCAAAAAAGGCAAAGGGGAAAAAAGTCTTTCCTTTGTTTTCCCCATACCTTTTCACTGTTTTCATGCTCTTTCAGATTTATTCATTTATTTTCTCCTCAGAATCTACCTTTAAATTATGTAGGCAATTTATATAAACTCACATTTTATAGATGAGAAATTCAAGGCATCGAGAAGTAAACATATTCCTCAAGCCCATGTAAAGATGACAATGCTCACAGGACAGATGGTGGGAGCTAACCAGTAGGACTCAGATTTGTGATTCTAACACGTGCCATCTCTGTCTCCTTGAACAAATTTCTTAACCCCTCTTTACCTCTTTCTTTCTCCTTTGTAAAACGTGGGTAATACCTAATGAGTACTTAACAAATATTTTTTTCCCATAATGCGTATCCTGGGAAGAAAAAAAGCTCAACATGATTTTTGTTTACTTATTTGGAGCTTTTTATAGGAGAGGTATGTAAGAGTGGGAGAAAGGCAGAGTCCTGTCCTCACTCTGGGTGAGTAGTCAGCATAGACTATCATTGTGAATGGCAGAGAAGGGTAAATATTCAGCATTTGAGAGAATGCTCTGGTTCTGTTCTCAGACACAATTTTCAAAAAGGCAGCCCTAAATGATAAGACTATTTTGGCTGAGCTATTAGCCTTGACTTTTGGAAACTTAATCTTCAACCAAAACTTGAGCCAGATGACTTTGGGGTTGGCTAAATAAGGTGACATCTCCATCTAAAATTAGTAAGACATTAGGAATTCAAGTATATTCGTGCCCACAGGCTGCTGACCACTGCACCTTCCCAGCCATGCTACCCTCCTTTTGAGAAGCAGAGATCCTACAGGTTCTATTATGAAGACACATAATGCTAGCAGAGGCAGGTAGACACACAACTGCTGTAGCACAAAACTACAGGCTGTGCAGGCTGGCACATAAATGGCTAAGCACGCAAACCATCAATATCATTCCCATCAACCTTACTCGAGTCACGCCTCTGCATTCCGTTTACCGTGGTGAGATATTCTCCTCTTCAGCCTATTATCCTAGCATTCATCTGTCTTGTCAATACATCATAAATTGTTTATAATGCATTGCTCCAGAACAGCATTGAAGTAATGAGAATAAATAGATCCTGATAGACATATTGCAACCCACCAAGACTGAACCATTAAACAGCTCATGAATATTGAGGAGGTGTCGACGTGCTACTCACTGCATAAGGTGTTTGGGAAATTTTGCCACATATGGGGGTCTGATGTTTGGGAAGCCATGGTAAATGAATGAATAGACTGAGTTGGAAATAGACATGTTCCAAACTCTGTCAGTAACTGAAATAACTGGCTGCGAGGTTTTTTAAGCAAGTCCCTTAAGCTCTCTGGGTGTTAATCTGCTTATCTGAAGGTACCTGTAATGTGTCTCCGAGATTTGACATTCTGATTCTGGGGGAAATAGGGGCTTCTTGTATGTCACTTCAGTGCTCTCAGCCTCACCTGACTTAGGGCCACTTGTTCCAGCCTGCGCCAGCACTGCAGTGACCAGCTCAGATTGACTCAGCAGCAAGCTCACATGAATACAACCAGACAGTGCCCTGCCTCCAGCCCATACCACCCACCTCCATCTTATTGTCCTGGGACTTCCCCATTTGACACTGAGGCATGAACGTCCATGCTGCATAATCTCAAAGTACGAGGGCATTCAAGCCCTGTAGGTCAAGCGTCTGACAGATGGGAGATGGAATCTTGTGGGAAATTCTTCTCCCTTGTTGAACCAGATGGACTGTTCTAAGAAGCATGTTTTTATTTGGCATTGCAGAAGATGGTCCAATGAGATAGAGCAAAGAGTTACATTCACCAAGTGGTGACCAGCTGATCAAGGCATCCTTACATTGGCTTTCTCCCACTCTGCCTCACTTCCCTTGTCCCTCACTCTTGTGCCCTGGGATTTTATTCCCTAATAAAGAGATAGCACATGAGCTTTGCCCCAGGCTTTGCTTTCTTGGGATATGACACTGGGAATATTCAAATTAGGCAATGTGAAATTTATAGGCCAAAAGAAACACCCAAAGTCCTATACTTGATTTGTGACTGGTTTTAGAAAGTAGAGCATCATTGGGCAATTATTTTTATCTATCTACTTGTGTACCTATCTACCTAGAGAAAGAAATAAAATTCCCTTCAGAAATAATCTTTAAGTGAGGCAAGAAAAAGGTAAGACATAAACCTTCCCACCACTGAAACTTCTGAATGGGAGAAAATAAACAACATACTTTTTTTCCATGGCTGCCTTACTTAACTTGAACCCAACAAGGCCACTCTTACAACTGGTTCTCTGAGGCTTTGCTTGTCCTCACCATCACCATTCACTGCCCCAATATCTAGGGTTTTGATATTGGATTTCTCCTGAAAATAAATAATTCTGCCTAAAATTCTTATGAATTTTTATGTGGCCTCACTAGGGTCCTGGTCACAAAAGAAAATACAGGTTCCAAGAACAGAAAACTGAATTCTAAGATTCTACACAAAATGATCTCACATCAATATATGTTGGGTTATTCTCTTGGGCCCTGAGGACAATCTCCAAGTTTGTACAAAGTCATATGTGGGTGCTTTGGTGCTATTGTTGTCATCTGACCAGCTTTCTGCTTTCTTCTGTCCCAGCTCCCACCTTCTGGTTACAAAACTTTGCTCCCTGCACAGGGTTGGGTATATGACCCAGGCTGGGCCAATCTTAGCACTGTAACTTACCCCTCAAGACAGAAATTTGTCCAGGGGAAGGTACTTGACCCAATCTAGGTCAATCAGATGCTTTAGCTTGTCTTTTGGGTTTTTTTTTTTTTAACAGAACTAACATGGAAGATTCCCTTTCCCTTTGACAGAAGCTTCAGAGATGTGACCCCAGAGTTTCTAGTAGTCATGATCACCGCTAAATGGAAAAAACTTTTCTGGCATAGAAAAGAATGAAGCCAAGACAGAGAGAAAAACAAAGATAAGAGATGGATAGAGGGAGACAGGGTCTTAGAATCAAGTCCCCAGTTCCAGTTTCTGAGCTTCAAATATTCCTGCACCTCATTGTTATTCTCTGAGATGCCCCAGTATCTTGTTACTAAATCTTCTTCTTTGCTTAAGCTGGCTGGAATTGGGTTTCTGTCACTTGCAATCAAAAGAATCCCGGTTGACATAGATGTGTGTAAAAACCAAGACCCTTTCTCTATTTTAATATGCCTTGCTATTCTCTTTTTCTTTGTGCAAAGGGATGAACTTGATGTGGATCTTCTAGCTACCTGTGCACTAGTTAGTTAGACTGGATTTACAGCTTATCTTTGGACCCTGATCTATTACCCCTATTTTTCCATGCCACAGAGAGGTTTTGTTTAGATGCTTGCACAAACCAGAATAGGAAGCCATAGATTTAGGTGACAGAGAAACGTTAACCAAGCCAGTTTGCTCTGCTGTGCTAATGTTAAATTTCATTCACGTACATGTACATCAGATAGAGGAAAAACACAAAATGTTTAAATTTTACTTCATCTGATTCAGACACCTTGTCAGGTAGGTAGAAATCCCAGGCCTTCTTTGGATGGAGGATTTTCACCATGGACTTTCATGATATTTATTCTCATATCTTTCAGAGGCACAGATAGCTGAGTAATTATGCAGTATGGAATACCTAATTGCATTCAATAATTACATGGGAAGCTGCAGTGTGGAAAATAAAGAGTTACCAAAATAACACGTTTCTGACAAAATGAGAGGAAAGTATAGCTCTGGCTCGAGCAGAAACAGCTGCCTGCCATGAGGCTGGTGCCCTTCCTGCTCATCTGGACAGATTTGCCACCCATGCCCATGGGTGTGAAACTGCCCGAGACACTCTGAGAGCTGACTCTTGTGGCTAGCATGTCTTTCTCTGAAACAAATTATTTGGACTCTTTTCATACTTGAAAAAGGCTGTGTTTCAAAAATCGATTCTCAGGCATCTGTGGTTCTAGCTTCTGAAATGTTTTCTTCAAAGATACAGGCACTTCAGTATGCTGCCTCACAGCTACACAACCTGATGTCTTTTAGGTATGCAGCTCTGGTGGGCCTGCCAGCATGCACTCTGGATCCCTATGTTAGCTCATTTACTCCAACAAGTAACAGGAAATCGAAACCCTTTGCACTTGTATAGCACTGTCTTCTCAAAGATCTTCCATTTTAAACTTGACTTCTACCCTATTAGGTTTATAAGGCAGGGAAGATTATCACCATTTGATGGAGAAGAAATATGAGGACCCTGAAAAGGTCCAGAATGAGCTAGGACTGATCCTAACTCATGTAGAGGGTGTGAGCTCCTGGGTACTGTACACACACACACAAACACAAACACCAGTGGGAGGTGTCAATTAATAGTGATTATCTGTTACCTGATTATTTTCCCCCTAGAGATATGAGACCATTCCCTGTCTTTCCTTATCTTGACCTTGGTTAATCCACCACGGAATAAAAATCTTAATTGTATTAATCAAAATATGGATCTATCCGTGATCTCCCTCATTCCTGTAATCATCAGCCAATTTAGAGTTGACTGTGTGTAAGTCCTCAAGTCTTCACACACAAAAAAAATTCATAATGTTATACTATACCAGTTACTTTGAGCCTCAGGATTCCTAGCATTGGTATGTTAATTCCACAAAAATTAAAGTATCAACAAAGACCTTTAGAAAGTTCTTCAAAAGAGATACAGAGAAAAGCAAAGAGAATATAGACAAGACACTAGGTAGTCACTGAAATAAGCAATTCTCCTCAATCATTATTAAAAGAACACCACCAAATATCACCCAAAAATTTTGCAAAAAAAATATTGCAAAACCCCCTAGCATAATATGTTTAAAGTCATTAAGGTGAAATCCACCAGGGAGAAAACTAAGGCAGACATGGCCGTAGAAGGTCAGCATCCTGGGTAATGGAGAATATACCCCAGAGGGGTCTTGATTTATCTTTGTGATTTTGTACAATATGAAATGTCACCACACAGTAAGAGCACTGGAGATGTGGTGTTCAGAGACACTTCTACTTGCTCTGATGAGGCACAGTGTCCACTAAGGATCCAGGGTGGGTCTACCATATACGGTCAGTGGGCAGAGGAAGCTGTGACAAACTGAATTCATCAGGTCAGCAGAGAGGAACAATCCCTGCTGCTCATTTAGTTTCTAGCTAACTGGTTATTGTTCTTCTGGACACTTAGAGAACATTTCTGAGAGGCACTTAGTAACTTCTAACCACAGAGAAAAGGAAAAGAGCTCTGAGTAATTTTGTGAAGAAAATGGGAAAACACATTTTTGCATATAGAAGACAAAAATAAGTGGGGGTGAGGAAGAAGAAGAAGGAAGGGGGGCTTCCCTGGTGGTTCCCACTTCCCACTTCCCACTTCCCTGCAGTGGTTAAGAATCTGCCTGCCAATACAGGGGACACGGGTATGAGCTCTGGTCCAGGAAAATCCCACAAGCTGCGGAGCAACTAAGCCCCTGTGCCACAACTACTTAGCCTGTGCTTTAGAGCCTGTGAGCCACAATTGCTGAGCCCACGTGCCACAACTACTGAAGCCCGTGCACCTAGAGCCCATGCTCTGCAACAAGAGAAGCCACCGCAATAAGAAGCCCATGCATCACAACAAAGAGTAGCCCCCACTCGTCACAACTAGAGAAAGCCCACACGCAGCAACAAAGATCCAACACAGCCAAAAAAATAAATAAGTAAAATAAATGTAAAAAAAAAAAAAAGAAGAAGGAAGAAGAGGAAGAGAAGAAAGAGGAGGAGAAAGGGAAACAGCTTCTATTTTCTGCCTGTTTTGGGCATTATATTGTATATATTCAGATTGTCATAGTTGGTGTTTCAAGTCAACCCATTTTGAGACAACAGTGCCAGGATCATGCATAGATGAAGTAGGTGTATATCTTCACCGTGTGATTTAAGGGGTAAGCAGGCCCCAGACTCCAAAAGAGTTCTCCTGGCTTGACAGGGCACATTAAGTAGTGATTATTTCAGATTCCTCTATTTAAATGCAAATAACTCTGGAAAAGATAATACATTATGAGAGTCATTAAGCATCATTGTGATTAGTTTATCATATCACTTTCCCACTAGACTCCTAAGAGATCCTGGTTCAAGATTTACTTGACATAGGTACTAGTTTGTCATCATGGGTAATTGCCTTAACCTCAGAACGTCTCAGTTTCCTCTGTTATACAAACACCAGGGTTTGCCCCATCTGCCTCTCCAGACACTTTAAGAATTGAGTGAGATAATGTGTAAGTAAAAAAGTAACAAAGACACTAGTGAGTCATTACACTTAGAATTGGAAACACTGGAAGCCTGAGGGGGAAGGGCCTGAAAGCTAAGAACCACTTTATGACATAAGGACCAGTCTCAGACACATACCTATTTCCATTAAAGCTGTCCTGTGTAGCTCAAAGAAAGAGCATTGAATTTAGAGTCAGAAGACCTAGTTTTCAAAACCATCAAACAGGAAAGTAGACAAAGATTATGAGAAGGAATTTAAGTAAGCAAGATTCAAATGGCCAAAAATACTTGAAAAAATATCCAAACTCACTAGTAATATAAAAAAGACAAGGGCTTCCCTGGTGGCGCAGTTGTTGGGAGTCCGCCTGCCGATGCAGGGGACACGGGTTCGTGCCCCGGTCCGGGAAGATCCCACATGCCGCGGAGCGGCTGGGCCCGTGAGCCATGGCCGCTGAGCCTGCGCGTCCGGAGCCTGTGCTCCGCAACGGGAGAGGCCACAACAGTGAGAGGCCCGCGTACTGCAAAAAAAAAAAAAAAAGACAAATTAGAACAGAAAGATGTCATTTCTACCCACAATATTTTTAAAATATGTTTTTAAGTAATAATACTCAGAGTATATTAGCATAGAGGAAAATGAGCTGCTGATGGTTGTACAAATAGGACTATTTAGCAACATGGATCAAAAGACCCAGCAATTCCAATTCCAATTCCAGCCATTTTCTTGAAGAAATAGATAATAATATGCATAAATATTTATTTTCAAAAATTCTTTTACAATTGTGCTTATAATCACAAAACAATAGAAATTATCTAAATGCCCAACTAAAAATGGTCATAAAATATGGTATAAACCTGCAATTATATACTATTATATACTATTTTGAAAAGTTGTAAAAATATATTTATTGACATAGAAAAAGTACCTAATAACTTTCTAAGTGAAAAATATGGTTGTAAAACAGCATACACAGTATTAGATCATATATCTTCTTTCCATCTATCTAATCTATATTAAGGAGTATTTATCAAAATGTTAATAGTAGTTCTCTATGGATGTGGGCCCATAAAGTATTTTTTTCTTCTTTGTTTACCTGTATTTCCAAAATTTCCAAAATTAACCTTTTTTTTAACCTATGTGGGAAATATTTGTTTTAAGAGACATCTATCAATATGAGAGAAATTTCAATAGGAGTAGAGCTTTTTAGGTTTGAGACAAGTATTCCCAGAGTCTATAAAATGTGGGAAGAGGGAAACACCTTCCCTACAAAGTCTACAAAACTTTCAGGAAAAAAAACATAAGATATGTGTGAAAAGAGTTTTGAAACCCATAAATCCCTCTGTAGCGTCAAAATGGAAGCCAGTGGAAACACTATTTCCGCCCTTGTCGCCTGCTGTAAGAAAATTGTTTCAGCACCACGGACAGCAAAGCTACCCAATTACTGGGAAAAACTTGACCCACCAACGCAAATGAAAGGAAAGAAGTTTTAAACAACTTTTAAGTGCAGATGTGTGTCAATTAATGCAAGAACTTATTTCATTAAAGTGGCGGAGTTATTAGTCAATCCATTCAGTCACTGAAATGCCACTCCCCATAAGTATCTGCTCCTTCTACCTCTGGTGAGAATAGGTGATGGTTGGCAAGAAATCCTATTACATATGGCTTGCTGGCTTTCATGGCTTGCTCTACACAATAGGGAGGACAGAATTCTCACAAGGAACAGCAACAACTACCCTTCCTGCTTTCTCAAACTTTCTTTAGCTCCTCGACAAAATTTAGTTCATTCCTTCACATCAACACAACATAATGAGTTCCAGAGTACAATGCAACCACTGATATCATACAATACCACCCACTGAAGGGCCCCCAAGCACCTTGCAGGGAACAGCCACACATGTATCAGCTCTCAGACTCCAGTCACAGCTCCAGGTCAGCAAGAGATCCAGGACCAGAGCCAAGAGTGGGCCTGCACATCTAGAGACAGGGGAGAGGTGATGGGCTACTTTCAGAGATGTTATCTAACCTCCAAATTCCCCCCACCTCTCCTGCTTCTATAAAGATCTGAATGTTACCTTCAAAGACATTAACTCATTTAACAGGTATTTAATAAGCACCTACAGTGTGCCAGGTAGTGTTTTGGTCACGTGGGATTCCAACCATGAAGAAGGAAGATAGGTCCCTGCAAACAGGGAGTTTGCATCCTAGTGGAAGTGGCAGACAAAGAAATAAATAAGATAATGATAAGTACTATAAAGAAATGGAAATATCATGAGATAGGGAGTGGACTAGGAATGGCAGGGGGGCAACTTTGGATTAGGGGATAAAGGAAGGCTTCTCTCAGGAGACCTGCCAAATGAGAAGGAAGAAGTGGAAAATATGTGAGGGAAAAGCATTAGGTAAGAGAACAGTGAGTGCAGTGGTTCTGAGTTTGGTATGTTCAGGGAACCAAGGAGTTTAGTAACCAGGGAGAGAGCAGAGTGAGATGGAGCCAGGGAGGTAGGCAGAGGCCAGATCATGTAGAGCCATATAGGCCTGGTGTAAAACTTGAATTATATTCTAAGTGCAATGGGAGGCCAATTGGGGGATTTTAAGACAGGCAGTGACATTCAGACTGTTGACTGAACATATTTCAGTGACTTAAATGTCGGTTTTCCCAGATTCCTCACATAAAGTGCAAATATCCTTGAAGGAGGCAGCATTTTAATTGAAGTCTATTGACCACACTCCCCTTCTCCATTCTTTGCAGTACAGGCAGGGTGAAAGCACAGGGTGTTTGACTAGGAGGCCCCAAATGCAGGGAGAATTTGTTTGAAAAGCAAGAATAAACAAGCACCTGAGACCAAAAAAAAAAAAATTGCCAAGGGCAGAGATTGAAAAAAGATCCTCCAGCATGGTGAGAAGGAGAGATTACCATTGGAATCAAACAGTGTTAAATTGAAAATCTGGTTTCTCTGTTCTCCTACCTACTAACCTTGGACAATTTCCATTCTTAGAAAGTCAGTTACAAAAGCACACAGGATGGACATTATATGCTGTTATGGACTGAATGTGTGTGTTCTCGCAAAATTTATATGTTGAAATCCCACCCCTCAGTGTGATGGTATTACAGGTGGGGCCTCTGAGAGATAACTAGGATTAGATGAGGTAATGAGGGTGGAGCCCTCATGAATAGGATTAGTGCCCTTGTATGAGTCACAAGTGAGCTTGCTTCCCTTCTCTGATCTCTACCATATGAGGAGACAACAAAAAGTAGGCAGCCTGCAACCTGGAAAAGAGCCCTCATGAGAATTTAACTATACTGGCACCCTGATATCAGACTTCCAATCACCGTAATTGTAAGAAGTCAATTTCTGTTGTTTATAAGCTACCCAGTCTCTGGTATTTTGGTTATGGCAGCCCAAACTGACTAAGCTGCTTAGAAATGTACTGAAATTTATCTCAGTCATCTCTGTGAATTCCGGAGTTAACTACTCTACTATAGGAGCACATTAGGATTTCATTCAATATCATACAGTATACCCAGAGCTATGCTAAGTGCTGGGATTTCGAAGATGAATCAGAAAGCAATAATATCCACATGCTTCCATGCACACTTTTTCTCAGAAAGTAATGAAATTTTGGAACCAGTCTTTGGAAAAGAAATTTTCTTAAGCTAAAAGAATAATTGCAATGTCTGCCTGCCAAATAAATTCACAAATATTAAAAAACAATTGTATGAAGCAATGAACTAAGGAACCTGGAGAAAATTTGATACAACATGAACAGGAATGTGGATGAAGAGGCAGAAGCTATAGAGGCTGCTGGAGAGAAGGGGCCCTATTGGAGCTGAGGGTCAAAAGTGAGGAGCAAGTTCCAGGAAGAATTGGAGAAAAAGGAACTGAGGTTAATTCTAAAGAGAAAAGGGGGACTTGCCTGGTGGCACAGTGGTTAAGAATCCACCTGCCAATGCAGGGGACACTGATTCGATCCCTGGTCCAGGAAGATCCCACATGCCACAGAGCAACTAAGCCCATGCTCCACAACTACTGAGCCTGAACTCTAGAGTCCGCGAGCCACAACTACTGAGCCCACACACGGCAACTACTGAAGCCCACACACTCTAGGGCCCGTGTGCCGCAACTACTGAGCCCGTATGCTGCAACTACTGATGCCCGCACACCTAGAGCCTGTGCTCCACAACAAGAGAAGCCACCGCAATGAGAAGCCTGTGCACCACAACGGAGAGTAGCTCCTGCTCACCACAACTAGAGAAAGCCCACACACAGCAATGAAGATCCAATGCAGCCAAGAATTTTAAAAAGAGAGAGAGAGAGAGAGAGAGAGAAAAGGATGTTCTAACAATAACTTTCCAAGAGCTCTCCCATAGATTCCATCTGCCTTTCAGTGTATCACTACAGCTATCCACGTCCTTAAAGCAGGAGAAGAATGTTTTTGGGAGGGAACATTCAGGGGCAAATACCACACTGGTTGGATGTCTGAACAACACTGCCTTTGCTATCTCAAATAAACAATTGACACCCCAAGCCATGAATTAAGAATCCCAAATGTAATTTGACCACCTCTCCTAAATCACAGCCTCGTCTTTGGTTCTAATCTGAGGTAAACAGACTCTCATCCCTCTAGCTCAAGTAACTAGGAAAAAAAACTGGTCAGGTCAAAGCCATCTTTCCTTCAAAAGTTGTTTTCCTTAAAAGTTTAAATTTTCCTTAAAAAGTCAGCTAATGGAGAGGGGGGGTCAAATTTTCAAATGTTTTTGCTCCCTCCTAGTTCACTGCTAAATCTATTTTAATTTCGGACCTCTATATGACAAAGTATAATACGACTCAAATCAGTGACACCTTATCAATTGTTACCAAAAAATCCCTCAGGTCACGGGTCAGAAGGTGGGACTCTTTGGCCTTGGGGCCACTAACAAAATTCCACAATGACAAAAGGATCTTCAAAAACCTGTGGAGTTGATCTTGGTAGCTGTTTCTAAGGAAGTATTTTCCAATCTAGTGAAAACATTGGGATGGAAATGGAAGCCCTTGAAGTATCATTTGTCTTAGGTTAGTTCTCTGGCAAACAGACTCTGAGATGGAGATTTGCAAGCTAGATATGTATTAGAGAGTGACTTAGGAATCAACACCTTCTTTCAGAGTGAAAGAAGTGGGAACCGGTAAGGGGAGAAGCTGAAATTTGCTGCAAACACAAAAAAAAC
This sequence comes from Lipotes vexillifer, assembly GCF_000442215.2. NCBI lineage: Eukaryota > Metazoa > Chordata > Mammalia > Artiodactyla > Lipotidae > Lipotes > Lipotes vexillifer. The sequence goes on from NW_006776793.1 coordinate 1,022,474, forward strand.
CTCCACCCATGTGGAGCTCTGGTGCTGGGATGGTTCTTTAGAGTGGTCCAGTCTGGAGGTAAGCAGGCTGGACCTTTACACTCCCTCATTGACTAGTCATTGGTTGAGGGATGCCTGCAAAAGGGAGCATGACCTTGAATGAGGGTTTTCTTTGGCTGAGGGCAATTCCCAGAGAGTGACTCAACTGAGAGCCATTGGCTGCCACACTCCCAGCACCTAGGGGAATGGAGGCCTCAATGCTCTCAATCAATTGCAGACCTGGGCTGCAAGCCACAGCGTCCATACCATCCATAGTATGGATGGCCAGCAGCGTGCCTGCATAGGCCAGGCTGGGAGTCTGCCCTCACAGATTTCCTTCAAACACTTGAAATTTCTCTCCTGCTTTCTTTCCTTGGATTAGATTCTCTCTTCTAACAGTAGTCTCTGATTACTGACTGTATGTGTTATGCAAACTGATGACAGCTCTTCTGTCCACACTTTCTTAAGTTTCCCTCGAAGAGAAAAATGCTTCTTGATCCAGTGCATGTTGATTCTCTCATCCTCATTCCTCCATTCAAACTCCATTCAGACAAGAGCACTCACAGGACTCTTGTTATTGTTGGCACTGCGCTCAGCCTGAGAATTGCGAAGAGGACCCCAGCCCTGTCCTTGAGGAGCTCACAGTCTATTAAAAGAAACAAAAGGAAACAAAATTGAGTTATTTGTAGTGAGGTGGATGGGCCTAGAGTCTGTCATACAGAGTGAAGTAAGTCAGAAAGAGAAAGACAAATACTGTATGCTAACACACATATATGGAATCTAAGGGGAAAAAAGGTCATGAAGAACCTAGGGGTAAGACAGGAATAAAGACACAGACCTACTAGAGAATGGACTTGAGGATATGGGGAGGGGGAAGGGTAAGCTGGAACAAAGTGAGAGAGTGACATGGACATATATACACTACCAAACATAAAATAAATAGCTAGTGGGAAGCAGCCGCATAGCACCAGAGAGATCAGCTTGGTGCTTTTTGACCACCTAGAGGGGTGGGATAGGGAGGGTGGGAGGGAGGGAGACGCAAGGGGGGAGGGATATGGGAACATATGTGTGTGTGTGACTGATTCACTTTGTTATGAAGCAGAAACTAGCACACCATTGTAAAGCAATTATACTCCAATAAAGATGTAAAAAAAAAAATTTCAAAACAGTGTGGTAAGAGCAATGATAAATGTCATGAAAAAAATTTTTTGAGAACCTAAAAGAAGGAATGACCAAACTCTGCTCAAGGAAATCAGAAAAAGCTTTCCTCTAGAACTGATGTTTGAGCTTGGCTTTGAAAAGTGAGTTGAGCTCTGCCAGATGGGGAGACAGAAGATGGGCATGTGAGGCAGAGCATATGCAGAGGTGTGAGTAGGGTCTAGAGTCATTTAGGTGAAGTTCGGTTAGTTAGAATCTTTTAGGTTTAGCATGGCTTGATCATAAGGTGTAGATGGTCTTGTGTTGAGCTAATAAGTTTGGATTTTATTCTGTAAGAAAAGGGATACTAATCTAATGGAAGTCTTCAAGTTGAGAACGACAGAATCAGATTTATTTAAAATTAAAATATCAAATATTAAATAATATTACTTAATATTTTAAAAATAAATATAATAGGGGCTTCCCTGGTGGCTCAGTTGTTGAGAGTCCTCCTGCCGATGCAGGGGACACGGGTTCGTGCCCTGGTCTGGAAGATCCCACATGCCGTGGAGCGGCTGGGCCCATGAGCCATGGCTGCCGAGCCTGCGTGTCCGGAGCCTGTGCTCCGCAAAGGGAGAGGCCACAACAGTGAGAGGTCCACGTACTGCAAAAATAAATAAATAAATATATATATACATATATATATATATATTAAATAATAATATTAATTTATTAAAATTTGTAGTGAAATTGTGGAATAAGGATGGGATGAAGGGGGACTTCCAGAAAAGAGGTTAGGCAGAAGACTTGAAAGATTTTTATTATTAAATATTCCAACTATAGCGAATATAATGAATATCTGGTTCATACCACACAGATTCAATAAGCCTTAAACTTTTGAGGATATTTGCTTTAGATCTTTTAAAAAATAAGAAATAAAAACTCACAGATGGGCTTCCCTGGTGGCGCAGTGCTTGAGAGTCCGCCTGCCGATGCAGGAGACGCGGG
>NW_006776793.1:1024959-1065945 GCF_000442215.2 Lipotes vexillifer
AAAAAAAAAAAAAAACTCACAGACACTGTTGAAGCCTCTCTTGTATCTCTCTCCTGTACACATCCCCCTCCCTCTCACTTGGTACCCCCAGGTGACCGGCCTGTGATAAGAGACTCTGGAAACAATTCAGTGGTGAGAATATAAAGGGTAGTTTAAGACAGTGGTAATTACAAAGGTGAGAGAAAGGACTGAGAGACCTTCTAAGGTGTAACTGAAACAATTTGAGGTAAATAGATTAAATGAAGGAGAGGAGGATTATCTTAGTCTGTTCATGCTGATGTAACAAAATACCACAAATTGGCACCTTATAAACAACAGAAATTTATTTCTCACAGTCTGGTGGCTGGAAGTCCAGGATCATGGCAGATTCGGTGTTTGGTAAGAGCTCACTTTCTGGTTCATAGATGGCACCTTCTCACTGTGCCCTCACATGGTGGAAGGGTCTAGGGATCTCTCTGATGTTTCTTTTATAAGGGCACTAATTCCATTCATAAAGGTTCCACCCTCCCAATTTAAACACCTCCCAAAAGCCCCACCTCCTAATACCATAATCTGTGGGAAATATGATTTCAACATATAAATTTGGGGAGGGGAGACACAAACAGTAAGATAATGGTAAGGAAGAAATGAGAAAAACACAACTCCCATGGTTTTAGCTTGGGTTACAATTTAGGCAGTGATACCATCAGTGAAAATGGAAAAGGGTGTGGCAAAGCAGATTTGGAGAAAACAATGATGAGTTTGGCTTCAGGTAGTTCTGGACCTCTAACCAGAAGTTGAGGCTGGGAATATCTTCCTGGTGTCCACACATGAATGATGTTCTGAACTTTGGTCACTTGCACCCTGTACCTTCTTGTTTCCAATTTTTTCTTTGTTGTAAACAACATATAGATGTAGCTTCTGAGTAAGTTGATGACTAGAACTGGAATTACAGAGTTGCAGGGAAAGGAGCATTTGGTTTTCGGGATTTGAACATAACAAAGATACGCAGGAATTCCTCTTATAGTCACTCTTGCCAGAATCAGCTATTATCATTTTGACAAACATTTGCTAATTGGTAGGCAAAGAATGGTTCACTTACTGTTGTTTAAATTTGCATGTCTTTGATTATACTGGAAGTTGCACATTTTTCGTTTGTTTACTGCTTTACATTTCTTATTTTGTGAATCATCTGTTCATGTCCTTTGCCCATTTATCTAGTTTGGTTTTAAAGGCTTTCATAATCATTCACAAAACTATTAACCCAATGTCATGTGGTTTAGCAAATATTTTTTCTTGCCTTTTCATTTCAGTTGTGGTTTTCATTTTTGTTTTATTTACATATATTTCTATACTTATTCTTCTGCTTAAAACCTTTCTGCACTCAACTTCTGAGCATGGTATGCAAGGCCCTTGGGGGTCTGGCTCCTTGCATCTCTCCCCTGGTAATTCTTCCTACAAAAATACATGTTCTAGACACCCTCAACTACCTCTTCCTGCAAATGCAAAGAAGCTTTCTCATACTTCTAAGACTTAATACATCTGCCCAGAATGCCTTTCCTGCCCCCAATCAACCAAGATAATGTCTAGTACTTTAGAATCCAGCTCAAGCATCACCTCCAGGGTAATGTGATGGAGAGGGTCAATGCATGGACTGTAGAGTGAGAGGTCCTGGGCTGGAGTCCCAGCTCTGCAATTTCCTCACCTGTTAAGTGAGAATAAAAGTAGTGGTCCCACAAAACGTTAAACATAGAGTGACCACATGATCCAGAAATTCCACTCCTACACATATGCTGAAGAGAATTAAAAACATACTTTCTAACAAAAACTTGTACGTCAATGTCCATAGCAGCATTATTCATAATATCCTAAAACTAGAAACAACCTAAATGTCCATCAACTGATGACTTGATAAACAAAATCCGATATAGCAATAAAATGGAATATTACTAGGTATAAAAAGGACTGAAGTACAGATACACACAACAACATGGATGGCCCTTAAAAACATTATGTTAAGTGAAAAAAACCAGACGCAAAAAGACACATGATTCCACTTATGCGAAATGTCTAGAACAGGCAAATTCATAGAGAAAGAAAGCAGAGATTAGTGGTTACCAGGAGCTGGGGATGGGGGGAATGGAAAGGGAGGTGACAGTTTCTTTTTGAGGTGATAAAAATGTTTGGAATTAGTTAGTGGTGATGGTTAAACAACACTGTGAACATACTAAAAGCTGAATTGTATACCATAAAGGGCTTAAAATAGCAAATTTCATATGATGTAAAATTTACCTCAATTAAAAAAAAGCAGTACCTATGCCACAGTGAAATCATGTGACTAAAGGAGAAGATGTGTGTCTGGGGTACAGAATTCAGTTGGTCTGCTGTGTCAAGCTGACTGGGCACTGGGCATAGGAGATGGATGGCACAGAGTGAGTGTTACCCTGTCTCTCCAGGACAGAGCTGTGCCCCTCAAACTCCTTTCCATCCTCTAACCAGTACTTATATGCATTGCAGCCTTTGCTTTACCTGCCTGCAGGCTCCTTATGAAAAGGGCTGGATATGTCCCTGGTGCCCAGCATAGGGTCTAGAACATACCTTTGTTATTGGATCAGTTGAGAGTTTCCCAAGTCTTCAGAGTCAGCTGGAAATGAAGTTGGTCTAAATCCCAGAAACATATGTGTCTGGTAAGTATGAATCAGGAGGATCAACTGGAATCCCAGAATTGAGACAGCTCATAAATATCATTTTGTAACTCCACCTTTTATTTCAGGAGGAAACCAAGACCTAAGAAGTTGTAGAATGTACTTAGGCAACATGAAGGAGAGGGAAAGAGGAATGGATTCAAGACACTTGCTGAGGACACCCCCACTCAGCACCTATAAGACCATGTTATGGACTGAATTGTGTGCCCCCAAACTCATACATCAAAGCCCTAACCCAAATACAGTGTGACTGTATTTGGAGGCTGAGCCTTTAAAGAGGAGTTAAGGTTAAATGAGGTCACAAGGGTGGGGCCCTGATCCAATAGTACTGGTGTCTTATAAAGAAAAGAAAGTGACCCCAGGAATGTGCGTACACAGGGAAAAGACCAGGTGAGGACACAGGGAGAAGGTGGTATCTGCAAGCCAAGAAGAGGCCTCGGGAGAGACCAGTCCTGCCAACATCTTGATCTTGGACTTCCAGCCTCCAAAACAGAATCAATTTCTGTTGTTTAAACATCCAACCTGTGGTATTAGTAATGGTAGCCTTGGCAAACTAATACAGTCACCAACAGGCTGTTGGATGCCTGCTCAGAGTTGTCCTGCCCAAAAGAAGGAAGAAGCCCCAAATGATGGATCAAGGTGAAGGTGAGGGCAAAGGGAGTAGAGTCTCCAGGCCTTCCTCCCCTATTCCTGTCTTCTCACCCTCTGTCTTTGCCCACATCTGTGGCCTCTCTGGCTACAGGAATGTTTCTCCAGCATTATTTAGCAAAAAGAGAGCTGGTTCTGGGAAGAGCCAGGGAGGAGTAAGATGGAACATTTCTGAAGGCCCAAACCAATGTCCTGCCTCATCATTCAGAGCAGCACCCTATTTCTCCCACCCCAGGTGGCCTTTTCCTGTAAGTAAACCCATGAATGGTTTAAGGTACAGGCACTAAATTAAAAAGATCATTTTCTGCTGCAAATTCTCCTTACTCTCTTGGTTATTTTGCATGACTGAAATTCTTTTATTTTTAGTTAACACATTTTTTTAGAAAACAGAATTAAATGAAAATCCTTGCAGAGCTTGTCCAACTCCTGTAATGCTTAACTACATAAAAATTTCAATGTATTATTTATATCCAGATATGCTGCAGCTGAATTTCACATGTAACTGTTCAGAATCCCAAGTTCCTTAACTGAAAAGAAAAAAAAAAACCTCTTCACTGTTACTTGCTTTTTTTTTTCATCTTTTATTAAAGAGCCTTTTAACACTTTAAACTGTGACCCTCTTACACACAGAAATCCCAAATCAAGTCAATATCTTGCTTTAGTTCACAAAAGAATGAAAATCCAATGCATCTGAAAAGTGTTCAACCTGTTTTTTTTTTAACATCTTTATTGGAGTATAATTTTTTTACAATGGTATGTTAGTTTCAGCTGTATAACAAAGTGAATCTGCTATATGTATACATATATCCATATATCCCATCCCTCTTGCATCTCCCCCCCACCCTCCCTATCCCACCCCTCTAGGTCATCACAAAGCACTGAACTGGTCCCCCTGTGCTATGCAGTTCCTTCCTACTAGCTATCTATTTTACATTTGGTAATGTGTATATGTCAATGCTACTCTCTCACTTCGTCCCAGCTTACCCTTCCCCCTCCCCGTGTCCTCAAGTCCATTCTCTACATCTGAGTCTTTATTCCTGTCCTGCCGCTAGGTTATAAACACTCTAAGTGAAGGAAAATGCAGAAACAGTCCTGGATTCTGAATAAGTACTCTCCTTGCATTCAGAGGAACAAGAAATGCTTGGTTTCTTCTAATAACATCTATAGTCTGTGAACATGTATGCTTAAAACCAATTATTTAACTCCTGAGAGTGTGGGGAGACTCAGGGAGAAATCAAATGGATGGATCTGAGCCTCAGAATCTTTAGGCCAGTTATAATCATGGAAGTAGTGATGCTGATGTGAGGCTAACCAACTCAAAAAGAAGCACCAGGATGCAGGGAAGGGAACACACCATGTTTCAAGCAGAGGCAGAGCCAGATTCCAGCAACCAGTGAGCAAGACTGGGGTTGTGAGGGAGGAATCAAGAAATCCAGACCCCCTCCCCCAACCTTCTCTAGGGTTCTCTCCACAGGTCTGTTAATGTTCCAATTGCATCTTGGACAGACTGGCCCTTGCTTTCACAGAGCAAGAGACAGACAGAGGCGGGTGGGGGGAGTGAGAGAATCAAAGCTACTCTACTTTTGGAGAATGGACTTTGGGGAGAGGATGGCTCCACTAGCAATGCTTCTGACCAGAAGGAAGAAGACCCAACTCTAGTTCCTCTTTCTGCTCCAGCCATGTGACCTTGTGATGTCACATAATCTCAACAACAATATGAGTCTCTTTTCAGTGAAGGTAGGTGATTGTTTGAAGTTCCTTGAATTCTGAGTTCTAGGATTCTAAGAATTTGCATTAAGACCGTAGAACACTATACTGGGAAGGAACCTGGAAAACTCTTCCCTGTATCCTCACCAGTCCTGGTGTCCCTCCAGGCCCCAGAAGTTCCAGCCTTCAGAGACAGTTCCCTCCTTAGCCCATGAAGACAAACAGAGACAGTTGGGCTTGTGAGTAGGCTGAATCTCTGGGGAGAATCATCAATGTGCTGTCAACTACTCAGAGAACATTTCCTGGAGGAGGAACATTTCCTAGAGAACATTTCCTGGAGGAGCAGACAGTTGGAGCACTTTCAGTATAGGTGAATGAAAAAAAGCTGAGAAGCTGCAGAAAAGCCTGAAGCTCTCAGGGGCTAAAGGGAGAGGACTTTGTCCACAGAAAGTATAGAGGCAAAGAGGATAGACACCAGCTCTAGGCACATGGGTTTATCTAGGAACTGTCCTCGTGTGGCTGGGCTGGGTGCACAGAGAGGATGCTCAGTGCCAGGGCGGGACACTATTCCCACAGGAAGGGTGAAGACTTAGGTGTCACCCCCACGGTTCAGAGGAGGAAGGGAAAAGATGGCTGGAAAGAGACCTTCCTGAATCATCAAAGATCATGGGTAGAGGGCAGTGAGAAGACCCTATAGCCATAAATGCTCCTCTAATAATACAACACTCATATAATAGCTCATATTTGTTAAGCGATTATATGTTAAGCAACATACTAAGCACTTTACTTTTGTTACCTCATTTTTTTCTTCACAAAACTCCCAAGACATAGATATCATTACTGCATATTTTAGATGAGAACCTAGAGGCATGGACGACTTAGTAACTTGAGCAAAGCAGCACAGTTAGGAAACTGCCAGGCAGGGGTTTGATCCCACAAGATCAAAAAGAACTTGGGATTTAATCCTTTTAAAGATTCCCTAAACTTAGTATTGTTGTTACCTCCTGAAAATAAAAGTGTGTGGGTATCTGTCTGAAGAAACTGGAAGGTGGGAGCTGAAGAGGTGCTGCCTTCAGGCAGCCTCCAGGTAAATGTGAGGCAGTGAGGGAAGCCCTCAGGATAGAATCCAGACGTTGGGACAGGAGGCGTGGTTGCACTGCCTGAAAGCTCTGTCCACAACAACTTTTCCACAGAATAAAATGGCAGATAAACACTGTTTATCACTGGGCTGCTGTAACATACTAAGCCTGCAAATTTGGGGGTTGGTTCAACCCTGGTTTGTTATGGACTGAATGTTTGTGTCCCCCAAAATCCATATGTTGAAGCCTTAACCACAAAATGCAATGGTATTAGAAAGGAGTCTTTGTAGGTAACTAGGTTTAGATTAAGTCATGATGGTAGAGCCCTCATGATGGAATTAGATGCTTAGAAGAAGAGGAAGAGAAAAGGAAGCCACCTCTGCCTCCACATGCTCACAAAGAGGAGGTCGGGGAGTGAGAGGAGAGGCCCTGCAAGCCAGGATGAGGGCCCTCACCAAGAACGGAATCTGCACCTTGATCTTGGACTAGAATTCTAGCCTCCAGAACTGTGAGAAATCAATGTCTGTTGTTTAAGCCACCCAGTCTGTGGTGTTTTGTCATGGCAGCCTGAGCTGACTAGGAGAGGGTTCTTGGCTGCAAGCAAAAAAACAAAGGGAATCTGTTGAGGATATCAAGGCACTGGTGGAATCCATGGAGCAGTGGTTATGGGAAAAGGCAAGAAACAAGAGGGCACCAAAGCGCCAGGAGATGGGCATTGGGAAGCCCGGTGCCTTTTCACACCTGAACAGCCCGACTGGGACACTAACCATCCCCTCTGTTCCTGTGTCCTCTGCTCTAACTCCCAAGAAGTCCTGTTCCACTGGCCAGTCCCCAGCAAACCTAGGGATGGGGAGCAAGAGGAAGGCTCTGTCCTCAGTTTCTGCAGGGGGAAGCAGGACCTGGAACACACCTTTCCCTAAGGCAGCACAGGCTGGGAGAGAGGAAACTCCCAGAAGGAATCGGGGTACTGCTGGGCATGAAGACGAATTCTGGGCGGGCAATAGTGAGAACGTACACTCAGGTGCAGATGGGAATGAGCCTGAGGTGGGAGAGTCGGTGGAAAAGGAGGGCCCTGTCCTCCTTTGTCCCATCCTTCCAGGTGCCCTGAGCCTCTGGGACCACAGGAAATCCCACCACCCAAGGGACACTGTTGTCCGTCCAGGGTACAGAAAGCTGGAGGAAATGGAAGTGAGGGCCAGAGAGCCTCTAGTCTGCAGGAAGCAGCAGGCAGGTCAAAAGGAACTCCAAGACACCAAGATGGAGTGAATAAACCTACTCCAGGGAAACAGGGGTGTGAAAAGAAATCATCCAATTACCAATTAAAGAGAGACCTCTTCGCTGCACCTGGTAGGGTGCCAGGAGCCCAGAGACATCAATAGACAGGAGCAGGTTGCCCTCTTCCCTTTTAAAGAGCTTCAGGAAGAGAGTTCCATTTTCCTCCATTTGCATAACTTTCTGTCCCAGCCTGAGAAAGCCACTGAGACTTTTTTAAAGCTCATTACATTTCTGTTTTCACTTCCATTTGAACTCCCTTTGCATTATTTTTTTTTCTTTTCTCTCCAAGATTGTTGGATATAGAAGGCAGTGTGGGGGGTTGCAGGCAGAGACTGAGGGCAGCTGGGGGGACGTAGGATAAGAGGGCGTGGACAGAGGTTGTGAAAGATGAGCTGCAGGAGTGTGGAGACCTGGCCTCTCTTCCCAGCGATGCCATTGACCCACCTCCCCACCCTGGGCACTGGGCTACCCCTAACCCAAAAGACACCTTTGTGCAAAACAAAAAGGAGTCCTTTCCTCCAGTAGATGCAGCCCATGAACAGCTTGGCTATCTAGCACAAGCTGTATTTCAGCTTTACTCACTTCTCTTCTGAGTTCCCTACATAGTGAAAAACCTGTACAACTGTACATAGCAGCTCTGTTTAGTCAAATGACATAACTCATGCACCTCTGTTTCCTCATCTGCAAAAAACAATACCAGCTGCCCTGCTTGAGTTGTATATGTGAATTCTTTTACCTTTTTGTTGTGAAAGATAATGTAAAACAGAAAAGTGGATGAAATAAATGTACAATGTCCCAGGGTTATTTCAGAGGAAAATGAAATGATGCCAGAGAAGGGACCTTGGGGAGTTTAAGGTGCTAATTTAACTGGTTATTGAGTCAGACCCAAGGGTTTTCACACCTTTAAGGGGACAGTCTGCTTCCCGTTCTGAATTGAGTCCCTTCTGGGCTCTCTTAGGCGACTCCTGTGGCTCCTCCCACAGGGGTAGTTGCTGTTCTGTGGTGCTGGGTTCAGGGAGGAGATGCTGCAGAAGTTGGCTGGTATCTTGCCCTCCCCTCCTCCTCCCTTCACCACCAAGTATGACTCACCCTGAGGTGGAGATCCTGAGCCACTCACTGACTCACACACCCAGCAACTCTCAGCATTGCAGATAAGGTTGTGTTTGACAGAGTCAGGTTGGCCTGACCCACTGCCTCCAAGCTGTGTGACCTGGGGCAAGTCACCTTACTTTTCTGAGCCTCAGTGTCCCTATCCGTAAAACAGGAATAATAGGATCTACGCATAGGCTTGCGGCAGTTCTGCATGCGATAAGCAGTCCAGCTGACACTGACGCAGGACTAGAACTCAGATCTCTTGCGACCAAGCTCACTGCTCTCCCTGCCTCCAGGTTCCTCATCCTCCACCCTCCCTGGGAATGTGGCTCTGATGAAATCCAACTCCCCACCCTGCCCCTGGGAGGGAGCCACTAAGAGAACTTCTTCTCTGGTCACAAAAGTGATTTTTAATGGAGATTGTCAACAGCTTGAGAGGGTAAGTAGCCACGTGCTGAGCAAAGCCACTTCCAGGCCTCTTGGAAGAACCCTCTTCCCCTTCCAACACTGAATGTCTTTTGTCTCAGGAAATGTCTTTTTTTTTATGAGGATAGGAAATAGCTCAATAGTAATACCTGTGTTTAGGGTTCATCCAGGATTTGGCCAAAGTCAATCCCTTATCAGTTTCCTGGGGAAAAGTGTCAAGGACCTTGGGGATGCTGCCCCAGATAGTCAACCCAACTACCCTTATGCATGTTCTACATGGGCTGTGACAGCCCTTTGTTTTGAGGTTATGGGCACCCACCCTTGTGTATGACAACCACATGTGCACAATTATATGTGGAGAGCTGTGACAGAGTGCTCTCCACCCCAGAGAAGCAGAAGACTGCAAAAAATCCCCCAACTCCATTGTGCCAAGCATCTTCAATATCATTTAGGTGAAGGGGTCCATGCCTCTCAGGGAGGAGGCTCATCCCTGGATGGATCCAGAGCAATTCTAGGTATCCTGAAATCATATACAAGATTTTCTTCTATGTGTGACATGTGAGTCATTTTGGGGAGAGAAGAGAGTTTCCATTGATCCTCAAGAGGACACACAGCCCCCAAAGTATTAAAAGTAAATGAACAAGGAGTTAGGAGCACATACCCATAGTGTCCACAAAGACAGTGTAAATGCATGAAGCAGGCCAGGTAGAGTAAGGAAGGGCTGGGGAAGGATGCAACGAACTGGAAAGCACACTCATGTTGAAGAACATGATGCCAAAACCTCGGCCTCTGTGCACCAGTGCTGAATTGAATCTTGAAGACAGAGTTTTTAGTGAATTAGAATAGTTTTATTGCTTTGCCAGGCAAAGAGGGACACAGCAGGCTCCTGTCACAAAAAAACTGTATGTCCCAACCTGGGAGGATTTGATGAGGAGTTTAATAGCAATGATTCAAGGGCAAGGTTGCAGGGTGTGTGCAGGGCTGACACTCATTTAATCTGGCCTCAGGTGGTCTGATGAGTTTCTGTGGTTCCTTTAAACTGGCCTCAGGTGGTCTCTCGAAGAGCTTCTCTGGTTTCTTTAATATGGAATGAAGAATGTTAACATCTTCCATTTATTGTGCGCTTTAGGTCTGTGAGGAACTCAAAGATATTGTTATGTGTATCACTTGAGGCAGAACCAGGACCCTGCCCCAAGGCTGCACCATTGTTTCTTGACTGCTCCTCCCTTGTCTCTGCATCCTCTCCCTTTCCTGATTAGCAACTGTCTGAATCTTCCCTTTGGAACGGAAGGAAGGTCATGGAGCCTAGAGTCGATTCTCTACAAACAAGAAACAGGGGACAGAAATGTTTCTGTGCCCAGGAGCCTCTCAGGGTCCTGCTCAGTTTCAAACATGGATAGTAAAAACACTTTTTAGGACAACAGAACATGCTGGGCCAGTGCTGATCCATTGATGAGCAATGTTCAAACGCCCCCAACAAGAGAAAGGATCTCCCTAAAGTCCCTGAGCCAGCTGGGGCCATGCCATGACTGGACCCTCCAACACCCAGGTCTTTCCACAACAGCACACAGCTGGTCTTTTGTACATAGAAGAAGACCAACAAAAAAACTGAGCTTGGGTGTACACTGTCACCAGAAAAGTAGTAGGAATCAGGGTGGCCCAGGAAAGCCTGTCATCAGAGATGAGGCTTCAGCTAGATTTTGAAGGCTGGAGAAAAACTATGTTTGGCTCAGAAAATACAACTGAAACAGAGACCTGCTCTACTGTTAGTTCCTATGGTCTTAGTCAGGAAAATAAAGGTAGATTTTATCCATCTCACCAACTCCTTACATTGGAGGGAGAATAGCAGGCCCGTTAAATTCTTCTACAGGGAAATATGGCCTCCTCATGCCCCTCCAAGGGAATGGACTGGCTTGGAACAGAGAGAGGAGTGGCCTGAGGAGCAGGTGGCTGACAGCTGAGGGAGCCCGCTGAGAAGATAATATCCCACTTAGCCCAGCCCTCAGGCAAGGGCAGGGATAGTGTACCTTATTTATGACTACAAGGAGTTGGGCACAGATCACTGATGGTACAGGTCACTCCTTACCTGAGAGGTGGTGGGGTGGGAAGGGGTAATGTGAAGATATTGATGCAGCTGCTCCACGAGCCACCCCAACCAAGCAGGAGGCAGTGATCGGGGACTCCACCCCATCTATGACTACTTTCCACACAGCCCCCACGAACAGTGTTCTCATCTCCTCTTCCCAATCTCTCCAGGCTGGATGTCCTCCTTTTGCCCCTTCAGGTCTCCTCCCAGCCCTGTGCTTTGTGTGGAGAGACTGGCATGTAAGCACCCCATCAACAGGCTCCCTTGTCCTCTCTGCCATTGGGGACCACCACCAGGAGATTAGCGAGGGGAGGAGGAAGTGAGGTGAGGGTATTCATACTCCCTCTCTGCAGGTCACTATGCCAGTTGCCAAGACCTGGTAGCATAACTTTCATATAAAAAACTATGTACAGTTTTTATGTAAAAAAACACATTCACAAATGCAGAGGAAATGACTTGGTAGGATTAAAAAACTGGTGACAGTTAACTATGAGGAGGTTGGGAATATTTGTGAACGGTAGAAGGTGAAGATAAAACGTTTTTCCTTAAATATTCATGCTTGACTTTTTTTGATTAGCACACGTTTGTGAATCGTTTTTGTAACTTAAACATTGTTAAGTAACTGCACTGGATATTTGTTGTGCTTTTGTAGAAGGATCAGTCCCCCTTTCCAACAGCCCTCTAGCTGTCTTTGGCTTGCTCAAGCCACACCAATCACATTCTGGCATTCCTTCCTATGCTGCAGAGCTTGGAGAGGTCAAATCTACTCCTTGAAGTTTAGGGCTCTAGATGTGGCTTGGTTTCTACAGATTAGGTGCATTTGTATGAGACCAATTCAATTGTGTGAAGATTGAGTTTAAAGGAGTGAAGTGTTCATTTTATTGGCTTGGATTACAGCATAAGAGGCTACAATTTTGGTGATGGCTTCCTGATTGTGGCAGGGGTAGCAGCTCCTTGGTTGCGATGCAAAAGTCAGCCTCTGTGCACCAGTGCCAAATCAAATCCCAGAGACAGAGTTTTGAGTGAAGTAAAAAGAATAGCTTTATTGCTTTGCCAGGCAAAGGGGACACAGTGGGCTCATGCCCTCAAAAACTGTGTGTCCCAACCTGAGGGGATTTGGTGAGGAGTTTTACAACAATGGTTCAAGGACTGGGTTGCTGATAAGGATCAGGTTGTGTGCAGCCCTGCATTTTTTTAATCTGGCCTCAGGTGGTAATCTGATGAGCTTCTGTGGTTCTCAAGGTTATCAAGCTGTGACCTTCTCTCTGGAATGAAGAATGCTTCATCAAATAGTTAACATCTTCCATTTGTTGGGGACTTTAGTTCTGCAGAAGAGCTCAAAGATATTGCTATGTGTATCCCTTGAGGCAGAACCAGGACCCTGCCCCAAGGCTGCACTATTGTTTCTTAATTGCTCCTCCCTCGTCTCTGCAACCCCTCCCTTTGCTGATTAGCAACTATTTAAGCCTGCACTTTGGAACTCAGGGAAGGTCATGGAGGCTGAAGCCTATGCCCTACAAACAAGAAACGGGGCACACAGAAAGTCTTTCATGCCCAGGAACCCCCTAGGGTCCTGCTCAGTCTAACTACCTCCTTTTCTTTGATACTTATCAATCTTGAGGAAAACGGGGGTTGTACAAGAAAGGGAATAATTGTTTTGGATAGAGATGCTAATCATAAACTCAGCAGAGGAACTTGGTTTTAGGGGGACTTGATTTTAATCCTCACTTCTGTTTTATCTTTCCCCAAGTGTTTCAGGGAATGGAGCTATGACTGTTCTGGCTACTTCCTGCCGACATAGGGTGTAGTCCTGCCTCAGTTTGGGGGGAATGGATACTGAATTAGAAATGTTTGAGTTCCAAGTTATGGATCTTGGTCTTGTATGATTAAGATCTTAATCCCTTCATCTGCCATTTTGTTGCAACAGATCCAGTTAGAAGTAGGAGTGACAACTGGAACTTTAATAGACAAAATAGATCTCATTCCCTGAGGAATTCAGAAGAATAAGCCTGAAACGCAGTCTGGACCCGACACTTCAGGGAGACTTGTAGCCAGCTGTCTAATTTTACCTAAGTAGGTTTTAACTTCTGATGTAGCATTAACATATACATAACAGGAGCTATTGGCGACTACACACAGGTCTCCTCTTTCTGTTAATATCTGGTCTAAAGCGATTTCATTGTCTAAAAATGTTAAAAATTACAAGAGAAGACTTTGAAAACATAAGGTTGCAGCTACCGGCTGCCAGCAAACACTGTTTGGGAATTGCTAATGGCATCCCAAGTCTGACATAGCTCAGAAAATTCAAGTTTTCAGCAATACAAGAATGGGTCTGAAATAACATCCACAATGGTCACTTGTTTTACCTTAGATGTCTGAACCATAGTTACTCCTTTTTGACTTTCAAGTGCATTCCCCTCCTCAGTGGCCAAAGTAGATGTACAATGCATGTCCAAAAGGCCACAAAGCAGGCTGCTTTGGTTAGTAAAATCTAAGTTAAACCATATATAAGCCACAGTGACTTCCCCATACTTCAATATGCTCAGATTTTTTTTCTCATCATTTCCCCTTTTGATTGCAAGTGTTTCAATAGAAAACACTGATTGTCAAAGTATCTGTCCCTCAATGCCAGGTTGATTCAGCTGTTTGCCCCAGGTATAGATCATGTCCCCTGATGCTAGGCCTCCTTTATATTTGCCTAGTTAATCCACGTTGGGGAAAAACTGATCAGGTATCATGAACAAGCTCAGAGGTATGTTAATAAGGAAATGCTTTATAGGCCATACATTTTATCATTTATATCCAATTGTCACACAAGCATTGTACATGTGCTTTTAGCAGTAGACCTCAAGCAAACAGTGATACGTCATGAGTAATTACACTCTGATAACTTCACTAGGTAATTTTCCTTTCCTCCTGAACATCAGGGCAAAAGTATGGCTAACACAATAACTTTCATAAATGCAGACTTCTACTAGCAGAACTAGAATTTCATATCTGTTGAAACATAATCTTTTTCTCTAAAATTACCCTCGTCTCCACCAAACACAGCCAAACCAAGGTTAATTTTTTTCCAAAATAAGCCTGGTCCATTGACTACACAGGCTCCTCCTTATTGACTCTGGTGTAGTTCCTCAGAAGAAATCTCAAACTAAATTCCTGAAAGGCCTCTCAAGGACAGGAAAGCCATGCCAAAGGCCTGCCATCAGATTCTGCCTTAGTGGATTTCTCTTTTCTAAAAGTCCCCAAAGTATCAAGTTTTCTGCACATGTCAGGAGACAGTCTTTCCCTTTCACCTGATAAGGTTGTTCAGAACCCAAGAGTCTCCAATTTCTGGAGCAACCAGGCAGAGAGAAAATAAAAATATTTCAATTTTACCTACAGAGGTGTTAATTTATCCAATTTCTCTAAGTCATAAGTAGTTTGAGGGGAAGGGCTTCCCTATGTCTGGAAAACACAGATCCAAACAAGTAATATTCCATACAAAATACCCACAAATATTATAACCATATTCACTAGTTCACTGAGTAACTAATCCTTTTGTTATCTGCTTTATGAAGCCATCAGTTTTCCCATTAGTTTTTTTTCTTTAATGTTTGTTTGTGTATTTATTTATTTTTGGCTTCATTGTGTCTTAGTTGCGGCACGTGGGAGTTTTTGTCGCAGCACACAGGCTCTTCATGTTGGCATGCAGGCTTCTCTCTAGTTGTGGCACGTGGGCTTAGTTGCCCCAAGGCATGTGGGATCTTAGTTCCCTGACCAGGGATTGAACCCACGTCCCCTGCATTGGAAGGCATATTCTTAACCACTGGACCACCAGGGAAGTCCCCTCCCATTAGGTTTTTATAATTTTTTTTTTTTTTACCAGCTCAGCAGTATTATCTGAAATTTATCAGAGACTTTTACTTCTCAAAAGGTCCTTCCCATGAACATTGTTTTTTTTTTGACAGTAAACATTGTCTATTTTTGCTTCTTTCCAATAGAATACATTTGATCACATTTTTTTTTATACAGCAGGTTCTTATTAGTCATCAATTTTATACACATCAGTGTATACATGTCAATCCAAATCACCCAATTCATCACACCACCATCACCACCACCCACAGCTTTCTCCCCTTGGTGTCCATACGTTTGTTCTCTACATCTGTGTCTCAATTTCTACCTTGCAAACCAGTTCATCTGTACCATTTTTCTAGGTTCCACATACATGCGTTAATATACAATATTTGTTTTTCTCTTTCTGACTTACTTCACTCTGTATGACAGTCTCTAGATACATCCATGTCTCAACAAATGATTCAATTTCATTCCTTTTTCTGGCTAAGTAATATTCCATTGTATATATGTACCACATCTTCTTTATGCATTCTTCTGTCATTGGGCATTTAGGTTGCTTCCATAAACAGGCAATTGTAAATGCTGCTGCAATGAACACTGGGGAGCATGTGTGTTTTTGAATTATGGTTTTCTCTGGGTATATGCCCAGTAGTGGGATTGCTGGGTCATATGTTAATTCTATTTTTAGTTTTTTAAGGAGCCTCCATACTGTTCTCCATAGTGGCTGTTTCAGTTTACATTCCCACCAACAGTGCAAAAGGGTTCCCTTTTCTCCACACCCTCTCCAGCATTTGTTGTCTGTAGATTTTCTGATGATGCCCATTCTAACTGGTGTGAGGTGATTTGCATTTGATTTGCATTTCTCTAATGATTAGTGATGTTGAGCAGCTTTTCATGTGCTTCTTGGTCATCTGTATGTCTTCTTTGGAGAAATATTTATTTAGGTCTTCTGCCCATTTTTGGATTGGGCTGTTTGTTTTTATTTGTTTAATATTGAGCTGCATGAGCTGTTTATATATTTTGGAGATTAATCCTTTGTCCGTTGATTTCTTTGCAAATATTTTCTCCCATTCTGAGAGTTGTCTTTTCATCTTGTTTATGGTTTCCTTTGCTGTGCAAAAGCTTTTAAGTTTCATTAGGTCCCATTTGTTTATTTTTGTTTTTATTTCCATTACTCTAGGAGGTGGATCAAAAGAAGATCTTGGTGTGATTTATGTCAAAGAGTGTTCTTCCTATGTTTTCCTCTAAGAGTTTTATAGTGTCCGGCCTTACATTTAGGTCTCAAATCCATTTTGAGTTTATTTTTGTGTATGGTGTTAAGGAATGTTCTAATTTCATTCTTTTACATGTACCTTTCCCGTTTTCCCAGCACCACTTATTGAAGAGACTGTCTTTTCTCCATTGTATATCCTTGCCTCCTTTGTCATAGATTAGTTGATCATAGGTGAGTGGGTTTACCTCTAGGCTTTCTATCTTGTTCCATTGATCTGTGTTTCTGTTTTTGTGCCTGTACCATATTGTCTTGATTACCGTAGCTTTGTAGTATAGTCTGAAGTTAGGGAGTCTGATTCCTCCAGCTCTGTTTTTTTCCCTCAAGACTGCTTTGGCTATTTGGGGTCTTTTGTGTCTCCATACAAATTTTAAGGTTTTTTGTTCTAGTACTGTAAAAAATGCCATTGCTAATCTGATAGGGATTGCATTGATTCTGTAGATTGCTTTAGGTAGTATAGTCATTTTCACAATATTGATTCTTCCTATCCAAGAACATGGTATATCTCTCCATCTGTTGGTATCATCTTTAATTTTTTCATCATTGTCTTATACTTTTCTGCATACAGGTCTTTTGTCTCCATAGGTAGGTTTATTCCTAGGTATTCTATTCTTTTTGTTGCAATGGTAAATGGGAGTGTTTCCTTAATTTCTCTTTCAGATTTTTCATCATTAGTGTATAGGAATGCAAGAGATTTCTGTGCATTAATTTTATATCCTGCAACTTTACCCAATTTATTGATGAACTCTAGTAGTTCTCTAGTGGCATCTTTAGGATACTCTATGTATAGTATCATGTCATCTGCAAACAGTGACAGTTTTACTTCTTCTTTTCCAATTTGTATTCCTTTTATTTCTTTTTCTTCTCTGATTGCCGAGCCTAGGACTTCCAAAACTATGTTGAATAATAGCGGCCAGAGTGGACATCCTTGTCTTGTTCCTGACCTTAGAGGAAATGCTTTCAGTTTTTCACCATTGAGAATGATGTTTGCTGTGGGTTTGTCATATATGGCCTTTATTATGTTGAGGTAGTTTCCCTCTATGTCCACTTTCTGGAGAGTTTTTTTTATCATAAATTGGTGTTGAATTTTGTCCAAAGCTTTTTCTGCATATATTGAGATGATCATATGGTTTTTATTCTTCAATTTGTTAATATGGTGTATCACATTGATTGATTTGCGTATATTGAAGAATCCTTGCATCCCTCAGATAAATCCCACTTGATCATGGTGTATGATCTTTTTAATGTGTTGTTGGATTCTGTTTGCTAGTAACTTGTTGAGGATTTTTGCATCTATATTCATCAATGATATTGGTCTGTAATTTTCTTTTTTTGTAGTATCTTTGTCTGGTTTTGGTATCAGGTTGATGGTGGCCTCGTAGAAAGAGTTTGGGAGTGTTCCTTCCTCCACAATTTTCTGGAAGAGTTTGAGAAGGATGGCTGTTAGCTCTTCTCTAAATGTTTGATAGAAGTCACCTGTGAAGCCATCTCCTCCTGGACTTTTGTTTGTTGGAAGATTTTTAATCATAGTTTCAATTTCATTACTTGTGATTGGTCTGTTCATATTTTCTATTTCTTCCTGGTTCAGTCTTGGAAGGTTATACCTTTCTAAGAATTTGTCCATTTCTTCCAGATTGTCCATTTTATTGGCATAGAGTTGCTTGTAGTAGTCTCTTAGGATGTTTTTTATTTTTGTGGTGTCTGTTATAACTTCTCCTTTTCATTTCTAATTTTATTGATTTGAGTCCTCTCCCTCTTTTTCTTGTTGAGTCTGGCTAACGGTTTATCAATTTTGTTTATCTTCTCAAAGAACCAGCTTTTAGTTTTATTGATCTTTTCAATTGTTTTCTTTGTTTCTATTTCAGTTATTTCTGCTCTGATCTTTATGATTTCTTTCCTTCTGCTAACTTTGGGTTTTGTTTGTTCTTCTTTCTCTAGTTCCTTTAGGTGTAAGGTTAGATTATTTATTTGAGATTTTTCTTGTTTCTTGGGGTAGGCTTGTATAGCTATAAACTTCCCTCTTAGAACTGCTTTTGCTGTATCCCATAGGTTTTGGATCATCGTGTTTCATTGTCATTTGTCTCCAGGTATTTTTTGATTTCCTCTTTGATTTCTCCAGTGAACTCTTTGTTATTTAGTAACGTAGTGTTTAGCCTCCATGTGTTTGTGTTTTTTACGTTTTTTCCCCTGTAATTCATTTCTAATTTCATAGCATTGTGGTCAGAAAAGATGCTTGATATGATTTTAATTTTCTTAAATTTACTGAGGCTTGATTTGTAACCCATGATGTGATCTATCCTGGAGAATGTTCCATGCGCACTTGAGAAGAAAGTAGTAATCTTCTGTTTTTAGATGGAATGTCCTATAAATATCAATTAAATCTATCTGGTCTATTGTGTCATTTAAAGCTTCTGTTTCCTTATTTATTTTCATTTTAGATGATCTGTCCATTGTTGTAAGTGAGGTGTTAAAAGTCCCCCACTATTATTGCGTTACTGTTGATTTCCTCCTATCATATATATTTATAATTGTTATATCTTCTTCTTGGATTGGTCCCTTGATCATTATGTAGTGTCCTTCCTTGTCTCTTGTAACATTCTTTATTTTAAAGTCTATTTTATCCGATATGAGTATTGCTACTCCAGCTTTCTTTTCATTTCCATTTGCATGGAATATCTTTTTCCATCCCCTCACTTTCAGTCTGTATGTGTCCCTAGGTCTGAAGTGGGTCTCTTGTAGACAGCATATACATGGGTCTTGTTTTTGTATCCATTCAGCAAGCCTGTGTCTTTTGGTTGGAGCACTTATTTATTTATTTATTTATTTTTGGCTGTGTTGGTTCTTCGTTTCTGTGCGAGGGCTTTCTCTAGTTGTGGCGAACCGGGGCCACTCTTCATCACGGTGCATGGGCCTCTCACTGTCGTGGCCTCTCTTGTTGCTGAGCACAAGCTCCAGACGTGCAGGCTCAGTAGTGTGGCTCACAGGCCTAGTTACTCCATGGCATGTGGGACCTTCCCAGACCAGGGCTCGAACCCATGTCCTCCGCATTGGCAGGCAGATTCTCAACCACTGTGCCATCAGGGAAGCCCGGTTGGAGCATTTAATCCATTCACATTTAAGGTAATTATCAAGATGTATGTTCCTATTACCATTTTCTTAATTGTTTTGGGTTTGTTTTTGTATGTCTTTTTCTTCTTTTGTGTTTCCCACTTAGAGAAGTTCCTTTATCATTTGTTGTAGAGCTGGTTTGGTGGTGCTGAATTCTCTTAGCTTTTGCTTGTCTGTAAAGCTTTTGATTTCTTCATCAAATCTGAATGAGATCCTTGCCGGGTAGAGTAATCTTGGTTGTAGGTTCTTCCCTTTCATCACTTTAAATATGTCATGCCACTCCGTTCTGGCTTGTAGAGTTTCTGCTGAGAAATCAGCTGTTAACCTTATGGGAGTTCCCTTGTATGTTATTTGTCGTTTTTCCCTTCCTGCTTTCAATAATTTTTCTTTGTCTTTAATTTTTGCCAATTTGATTACTATGTGTCTTGGCATGTTTCTTCTTGGGTTTATCCTGTATGGGACTCGCTGCACTTCCTGGACTTGGGTGACTATTTCCTTTCCCTTTTTAGGGAAGTTTTCCACTATAATCTCTTCAAATATTTTCTCGGGTCCTTTCTCTCTCTCTTCTCCTTCTGGGACCCCTATAATGCGAATGTTTTTGCGTTTAATGTTATCCCAGAGGTCTCTTAGGCTGTCTTCATTTCTTTTTATTCTTTTTTCTTTATTCTGTTCCACAGCAGTGAATTCCACCATTCTGTCTTCCAGGTCCCTTATCCCTGCCTCAGTTATTCTGCTATTGATTCCTTCTAGTGTAGTTTTCATTTCAGTTATTGTATTGTTCATCTCTGTTTGTTTGTTCTTTAATTCTTCTAGGTCTTTGTTAAACATTTCTT
Organism: Lipotes vexillifer; assembly: GCF_000442215.2. Classification (NCBI taxonomy): domain Eukaryota; kingdom Metazoa; phylum Chordata; class Mammalia; order Artiodactyla; family Lipotidae; genus Lipotes; species Lipotes vexillifer. The sequence continues at coordinate 1,045,008 of NW_006776793.1, forward strand.
GCATCTTCTCGATCTTTGCCTCCCTTGTTTTTCCGAGGTCCTGGATCATCTTCACTATCATTATTCTGAATTCCTTTTCTGGAAGGTTGCCTATCTCCACTTCATTTAGTTGTTTTTCTTAGATTTTATCTTGTTCCTTCATCTGGTACATAGCCCTCTGCCTTTTCATTTTGTCTATCTTTCTGTGAATGTGGTTTTTGTTCCAGAGGCTGCAGGATTGTAGTTCTTTTTGTTTCTGCTATCTGCCCTCTGGTGGATGAGGCTATTCCCATGAACATTTTTGAAGATGAAGTACTTTTGCAAAAGCACAAGAGTACCACAATAATTGTCTATAAATGACAGAAAGATTTAAAAGTGCAAAGTTAAACATCTGAGTACCAGGTAATCAGTAAAGAAACTTGGTTACAGTAACCCGAATTATGACTTGGCAACATTTTCAAAACATACCAGATGTGTAGGAATTACTCAGTTGACAATGCTTCCTATATAATTTAACATACCAATTAATCCTGGTTAATTTAGTATTTCTCTGAGATGCCTCAAGTTTCCTCTGAAGAATCTCAAAGTTGGATGGAGGTCAGAAGAACTTTTAGAATGAGTCAAACAATACTTATTTACTAAGGCAAATACAGATCACTTAAAGGCAAAGGAACTCACAAGCTGTTATCAAAAGCAGAATTCCAAGAAGACTTCGGAGGGAGAAACCGAATTCAGTCTTGTCCCAGCCCATTCCCAACAAAATCCATTTACCCAACTAAATTTCCTTTTCCTTTTCCACAGACCTTCTACAGCTTTCTATATCCATATTGTTTTGCCCTTTTCTTTTCCATTCAGAAACAACTAGAGTCACTCAGAGGGCTGAATGAACAGTTGTGATGGTTAAACTTATGCATTAACTTGACTGGGCCATGGGGTGCCCAAACATTTGGTCAAAATTATTCTGCTTGTTTCTGTGAGGGTGCTTCTGGGTGAGATTAACATTTAAATTGGCAGACCGAGTAAAGCAGATTGACCTCATTAATGTGGGTGGCCTCCTCAAGTCAGCTGAGGGTCTGAATAGAACAAAAAGGCTGATTCTTCCTCCAGTAAGAGAAAATTCCTTCTACCTGGTTGCCTTCAAACTGGTACATTGTTTTGTTCCTGCCTTTGGACTTGAACTAAAACACTGACTCTTCCTGGGTCTTGAGTCTGTTGGCCTTTGGGCTAGAACTCTACAATCTGCTCTCCTGGTCTCAAGCCTCTGAATTTAGACTGAACTAAACTATCATCATCTCTCCTGGGTTTCCAGTTTTACAACTCACCCTGAAGATCTTGGGACTTGCCAGCTTCCATAATCATGTAACTAATTCTTTGGAATCCCTCTCTCTCTATGTGTCTCTGTCTCTGGTCTCTGTTTCTTTCTCTCTACCTCTCTTTGTCTTTCCTTGTCTCTCTCTGTCTGTCTCTCTCTGTCTGTCTCTCTGTCTCTCTCCCCCATCCCACTTCTAATTCATCAGAAAATATGTTGGCTTTGCTTTCAAGATCCATCCATACTACAAACACATCTCATCACAACTACTGCTGTCTCCCCTCAGTTACTGCACTAGGCTCCTGATTGGTTTGCCTGCTTTTTCTGTTTTTGGTCCCCTTCATGCGGTCCTCCATACAACAGCCAAGAGCGATCCTCTGCTATGTCTTTTTTCCAATAATAACTAGTTCTCCAATTCTCTGACACCAACTGGATGTTCTACAATTTTATTCAATTCTGACACTAACTACCCAGAGTTAAAACAGACCCAACAAGATAAGGCTTCAGTCCCACAAGACTATTCCCACTTCAGAAACCAGCTACAAATGGGGTCCCCAGGCTAGCTGCATGCCTGCCCAGCCAAATACAAATGCAAAGGTTCCCATGACCCACCCACCCCCTCGTGTTTGATAACTGGCTAGAATGACTCACAGAACTCAGGAAAGCACTAGACTTACTGAAACCGAGCAGAACCCTGTGGGGCTCCTGGGCATGGAAGGCTTTTCATGTCCCTCATTTCTTGTTTGTAGGGAACAGACTCCAGCCCCATAGCCTTCCCTGAGTTCCATAGGGAAGATTTGGACAGTTGCTAATCAGTGAAGGGAGGGGATGCAGAGACAAGGGAGGAACAGCCAAGAAACAATAGTGCAGCCTTGGGTCAGGGTCCTGGTTCCACCTCAAGGGATACACTTAACAATATCTTTGAGCTCTCTACAGAACTAAAACCCACAACAAGTGGAAGATGTTAGCATTCTTCATTCCAGAGAAGCCCACCAGAGGCCAGATTAATGGAACTAGAGAAGCTCATCAAGATATTACCTGAGACCAGATTAAAGGAGTATAGGTCCTGCACACACCCTAATCTTATCAGCAACCCCACCCTTGAACCATTGCTATAAAACTCCTCACCAAATCCTCCCAGGTTGAGACACAGAGTTTTTGAGGGGCACGAGCCCACTCTGTCCCCCTTTGCCTGGCAAAGCAATAAAGATATTCTTTTCTACTTCACCCAAAACTCTGTCTCTGAGATTTGATTTGGCACTGGTGCACAAAGGCCAAGTTTTCAGCATCATTACTAATGCAGTTTTATTACAAAGGATACAAATGGAAGAGATGGATAGGGCAAGGTATGGGGGGGTGGGAGGTGGAGTGGCACAGATGTCCCATGCTCTGCCCAGGCACTCCACCTTCTCAGCACATCAATGTGATCACCAACCTGGAAGCTCCCCTAGGCAAAATGTTTCAGAGTTTTAGCAAAGTTTTCATTATGTGGGCATGATGGATTAAGTTAATGACCATTGGTGAATAAACTCAATCTCCAACCCCAGTCCCCTCCCCAGCGATGGAGGGAGTAGGAAGGTGAGGCTAGAATTTCTAACCACCTAGTCATGTGGGTGTGACCAGCCCCCATCCTGAAGCTATCTAGCCACCCCTTCCTCACCCCCACCCCCACCTCTACCATGAGTGAGTGAGTCATCTCATTAGCATACAAAAGACATTCCTATCACTCAGGAAATTCCAAGGGTTTTAAGAGAAAAAGACCAAATATATTTTTTATTAGAGCCACATCATGTTACAACTCTATTCAAAATCCTCATTTCTTTCAGAATAAAAGCCAAAGTTACCACAATGGCCCACATAACAATATATTCTGGCCCTAGTGTCCTTCCCTTAACGAATTCCCTTTTATCCACAAAGGCCTCAGATATGCTAGGCATGTTCCTACTACAAGCTTCTGCACAGTTGCTGTTTCCTTTGACCAGAAGGTTCTTTTCTCAAACGTCACTTGAGTAGTAAAGTCTCATCTGTCTTCCTTATTTAAATTGTGACTCTCCGCCAACACTCCAAATTCCCCTTTGATGTTCTATTTTCTTCCAAAACACATATTACTAGTTGCATACTATATGTCCTAATTTGCTTATTATCTGACTCCCCCCACTAGAATGCATTTATTTCTCCTTGTAGTTCTATCAGTTTTGCTCATGTATTTTGATGCTTTGTTGTTAGGCTCATACACATTAAGGACTGTTATATCTTCATGGAGAATTTTCCCCTCTATCATTATGTAATATATCTCTTTCTCCTCAATAGTTTTCCTTGTTCTGAAGTCTGCTTCCTTTGAAATTAGTATAGCTGCTCCAGTTTTCTTTTGAATAGTGTTAGGTATGCCTTCTCCATTCCTTTACTTTTTTCCCTTCTTTTTGATGTGGTAAAAATCACAACATAAAATTTACCATCTTACCCATTTTTAAGTGTACAGTTCAGTAGTGTTAAATATATTCACATTGTTGTGCAATATATCTCCAGAACTTTTTCATTTTGCAAAACTGAAACTAAACTGAGCAGGACCCTGTGGGGCTTCTGGGCATGGAAGCCTTTCTGTGTCCCCTATTTCTTGTAGGGAACAGACTTCAGGCTCCATGACCTTCCCTGAGTTCCAAAGGGCAGAATTTGAACAGTTGTTGATCGGGGAAGGGAGGGAATGCCAGAGACAAGGGAGGAGCCGCCAAGAAACAATAGTGCAGGCTTGGGGCGGGGTCCTGGTTCTGCCTCAAGGGATACACATAGCAATGCCTTTAAGTTCTTTATAGAATTAAAACCCCCAAAAATGGAAGAAGTCAGCATTTTTCATACTAGAGAAGATCAACTGAGGGAATTCCCTGGTGGTCCAGGGGTTAAGACTCCATGCCTTCACTGCTGAAGGCCTGGCTTCAATCCCTGGTCGGGGAACTAAGATCCTGCAAGCTGCACGGAGTAGCCAAAAAAAAATTTTTAAGACCACCTGAGGCCAGGCTAAAGGAACCAGAGAAGCTCATCAAGAAGGTAACCTGAGACCAGATTAGACAAGTGCAGGCCCTGCACACACCCTAATCTTATCAGCAACCCCACCCTTGAAATGTTGCTATAAAACTCCTCAGCAAATCTCCTCAGGTTTAGACACATAGGTTTGAGGGACAGGAGTTCACTGTATCCCCCTTTGCCTGGCAAAACAATAAAGCTAATCTTTTTTACTTCACCCAAAACTCTGTCTCTGAGATTCGATTCAGCACCAGTACACAGAGGCCAAGCTTTAAGCAACAAAACTCCATACTCATTAAACAAAAATTCCTCATCCGCCATCCCCAGTCCTGGTGAAACAGGAAGGAAGGGAGCAGGGCACAACCTTTAAAAGAATGACATAGCTGTTCAGGATACAACCTAAATGATTAGAATCAATTAGGCCCAAGATGGCAGAAGAATCGACTTCCTGTAGACCTTGAGCCTCATTATACTCTCTTTGTAATACATTATCATATGCTAAGTGACACACCCACAGGTGTCATGACAGTTCCGAGGTCAACCATAAAAGACCAAAAATTGGGTCATGTCCCAATTCTTGGAAATCTCCATTCCTTCTCCAAAATAGTTGAATAATCTTCCCACTCATTATTCTATGAAATTACCCAGCCCATAAAAATTAACCACCCCATATTTTGGAGCCTCTTGTCATCTGAGATGGCCTACACTCTGTCTATGGAGTGTGTATCTCTCTCAATAAATCTACTTCTTACCTATCATTTTGTCTCTCACTGAATTCTTTCTGTGATGAGACTTAAAGAACCTGAGTTTCATTAAGTCCTTAGACCAGGTGTGTGATTTCAATTAAAAGATAGTGGGTTCAAGTCCCAATTTGGGTTTTGGTTGGGTTCGAGTCCCAGCCTGTGGTTTCAAGTCCCATCTGAAGTGTGCAGTTTCACTGATAACTATCATTCTACCTTCTGTTTCTATGAGTTTGACTCTTTTAAATACCTTATATAAGTGGAATCAGAAAGTATTTGTCTTTTTGTGACTAGCTTATTTCACTTAGCATTATGTCCTCAAGGTTCATCTCTATTGTAGCATGTGACAAGATATCCTTTTTTAAGGCTGAATAATATTCCATTGTGTGTATATGTCTAATTTGGCTTATCTATTGATTATTTCTGAGTATTTTATTATTTTTCATACTATTATAAATAGAATTGATTTCTTAATTTCCTTTTCTGATTGTTCATTATTAGTGTACAGAAACACAACTGATTTTTATGTGTTGATTTTGCATTCTGAAACTTTGCTGAATGTATTTATTAGTTCTAATGGGTTCTTTATGGCATCTTTAGAGTTTTCTACATAGAAGATCATGTCATCTGTGAACAGAGATAACTTTACTTCTTCCTTTCCAACTTGGATGACTTTTTTTTCCTTTTTCTTGACTAATTGCTCTGGCCAGGACTCCAACACTATGTTGAATACAAGTGGCAAGAGTGAGCATCATTGTCTTGTTCCTGATCCTAGAGGAAAAGTTTTCAGTCTTTTACCATTGAATATGATGTTACCTGTAGGTTTTTATACATGATCCATTCCTTTATTTTTAACCTATTTGTGCTTTTATATTTATTTAGTTAGTTTTTAACATCTTTATTGGAGTATAAGTGCTTTACAATGGTGTTAGTTTCTGCTTTATGACAAAGTGAATCAGCTATACACATACATATATCCCCATATCTCCTCCTTCTTGCATCTCCCTCCCATCCTCCGTATCCCACCCCTCTAAGTGGTCACAAAGCACTGAGCTGATCTTATATTTAAAATAACTTTTTTTGTAGACAACATATAGTTGGGTGGTGGTTTTTTATCTCTCTGTCTTTTACTTGTATATTTAGACTATTCACATTTAAAGTGACTATTGAGATAGTTTGATTAATGTCTACTATATGTCTAACTTTTCTATTTGTTACACTTGCTCTTCATTTCTTTTTTTGTCTTCCACTTTTTCTGCCTTTCATGGTTTTAACTGAGCATTTTATATAATTCCATTTTATCTCCTCTATTAGCCTGAAAAAAATTCTCTCTGGATATAGGATTCTGGGTAGAATTTTCTTTTCTTTCAGCACTTGAAAAATATTGTGCCACTCCTTTCTGACCTGCATTATTTTAGAAAACGGCTGTCATTCTAATTTTTTCCTTATGTGTAGGGTGTCATTTTTTCCTCTGACATTCAAGAGTTTCTGTCTTTAATTTTCAGAAGTTTAATTCTGGTGTGTCTTGGCATGGATTTTGTTGGGTTTATTCTTTGGGGGGGTTTGCTCAGCTTCTTTCATATGTGGGTTTATATCTCTTGCCAAATTTGGGAAGTTTCCAGTTATTATTTCTTCAGTTCCTTTTTCAGCCATGCTCTTTTTCTCCCTCCTTTGGAAACTCTGGTGACACAAATGTTAAATCTTTTGTTATAGTCTCAGAGATCTCTGAGCCTCTGTGAAATTATTTTCACTTTATTTTCTTTCAATCTATTGTTTAGATTGGGCATTTTCTATTGTTCTATCTTTACTTATTCTCTCTGTTCCTTCCATTCTGCCATTGATTCCATACACTGAGATTTCCACATTTTCCAGTTCTAAAATTTTCATTTAGCTATTTTTTATATTTCCTATTTCTTTGCTGATACTTTCTATTTTTCTCTATTAAATAATTCATAATGAATTCATAATTGCTCTTTGAAGCATTTTTATCTGGCTACTTTAAAATATTTCTCAGGTAATTCTAAAATTTCTGTCTTTTTGGTGTTGAATTGTGTTGATTGTATTTTCATTCAGTTTGAGCTCTTTCTGGTTCTTCTTGGTATGATGAGTAATTTTTTACTGAAAATTATGAAACTCAGGATATTATTTTTTAAAAATTTTAGTTGGATTTTTCTGACACTGCTCTGGCAGGAGGAATAGGGACAGTGCCTTTTTATAACCAGATGGGAAAAGAAGTCTAGGTTCCCTTCTCAGCCTCCACTGACATCTATGCATTGAGGACTCCTCATTACTGCTGAGTCGGGTGGGAGTTCCAGCTCCCTATGTGGTCTCCATTGACACTGTAGTAGGGGTAGCTTCATTACCACTGGGCTATAGCGAAAGTCCTGACTCTCCACTATTCCTGCTTTGACACCTCCCAATGGGAAGAAAAGGGGAGTTTCGTAACTGCTGGGTGGCATGCAAGTCCATGTTTCCCACATGGTGTCCACTGGTACCACAGGAATTAGATCTTATTACCTGCTAGCAGGTATGAAGTCCCATATCCCTACTTGGCCTTCCCTGACACCACCTCTTTGGAGGAAGTGTTGGGATACCTCTTTACAGCCTCATGATGGTGGAAGTATAGGTTCCCCACTAGGACTTAGAAGGCATGGGTGGGGATAAGAGCCATAATTTTTTCTATATTTTTTGGCTGCAGTAGATCAGTTACTGCCTAAATTCCTTCTATCTTGCTTGGCTGCTCTTGTCTGGGACCTTTGTTGGGACATTTTTTGGTCTACAACCATTTTTATTTCCAGGTCACCAGCTTCTTCATCTCCAAGTCTGGGATATATGAGGCCAAAGGAAAACTCAGAGAACTCATCATCATGTTACTCATTAGGTCTAGTGGTCCCTATCCTGTCTGCCTTCTTCACTTCATGTTTCTGAGGTTTCTTGTGTTTGTTTTATATATAATGTTCAGGGATTAATTATACGTTGAAAGGAGAATAGAGATAAGAACATCTATTCCATCTTCCCAGAAGTGGAAAAACCACTTTTGCCCATTTTCAAACATTGGTTTTTTTTTTATTATTGAGTTGTGAGAGTTCTTTATATTTTCTGGATAAGTGTCCTTTTTTCATATTTTTCATTGCAAATTTTTTCATTCAATCTGTGGCTTACCTTCGAGTTTTCTTAAGGGTATCTTTTGAAGAGTGAATGGTTTTAAGTGTGATAAAGTTCAATATATGATTTTAGTGTTTTTTGTGTTATAGTTAAAAAAATTTCCCCAGGTAATTAAGATTTCATTTTAGGTTTTCTTCCAAAATTTAATTGTGTTATGATCCATTTTTATGTATTTGATCTGGTATGAGGTAAAGTTCAAAGATCTCCCCTGCCCCATGAGGATATCCAATTCTTCCAGCACCTTTTGTGAGAAATTAAGTAGCCATACATATGTGGGTCTATCTGAATTCTGTTCTGTTCCACTCTTCTTTGTATCTGTCTTTAGGTCAATACCATGCTATTTTGATTCTCAAAGCTTTATAATAAGTCTGGAAATCAGGTAATGAAAGTCCTCTCCCTTTCTTTTTTTCAAATAATTTTGGTTATTTTAGGCACTTTGCATTTTGAGATAAGCTTTTTTTTAACTCAAAAATATTATTTTTCTAGTAAGAAATATGTAACACAAAATTTGCCATTTAACCATTTTTAAGTGTACAGTTCAGTGGCATCAAGTACGTTATAATATTATACAACCATCACCACTAATCTATTAAGTCAGTTTGTCTATTTCCACAAATAAAGCCTGTGGGTTTTGATTGTGATTGCATTGAATCTGTAGATCAATTTGGGAAGAATTGATGTCCTAATAATATTGAGTCTTCCAGTGCATGAGCCTGGTATATCATTCTATTTATTTTGGTCAGCAATATTTTGTAGTTTTCAGTACACAGGTTTTGCAGATCATTTGTCAATTTTGTCCTTAAGTTTTTACATATATTTTGATATTGTAAATGGTATCATTTTGCAAATTTAATTTTGATTTTTTATTGTAAATATATGGAAATATATTGATTTTTCCATATTTATCTTGTACCCTGCAACTTTGCTAAACTCATTTATTTGTTCTAATAGTTTTTTGGTAGATTCCTTAGGATTGCCTGCATAGATGATCATGCCATTTGCCAATAACAACAGTTTACCTCTTCTTTTTCAATTTGGATGCTTTTTATTTCTTTTTCTTGTCTTCTTGTGCTGGCTAAGACCTCCAACAACATGAATAGAAGTGATGAGAGAAAACATCCTGTTTAATTCCTTATTTGGGGAAGAAAGTATTCAGTCTTTCACTATTAAGTATGATATTAATTATATGAGGGGGGCGTTTGTAGCTGCCCTTTTTCAGATTGAGAAATTTCCTTTATTATAATTTTGCTGAGAGGTTTTTTAAAATCATAACTAGATGATTCTGTTACATGATTTTTTATATATTCATCAAAATGATTGTGTGTTTTCTTAGTTTGTTAATAAATCATACATTTTTTATTTTCAAATGTTTGCATTTCTGGCATAAGAATGTATTGATTTTTTTTTAAAGAAAATGTTGTGGGTAGGAGTTTATTAATTTATTTATTTATTTTTGCTGTGTTGGGTCTTCGTTTCTTTGCGAGGGCTTTCTCTAGTTGTGACAAGTGGGGGCCACTCTTCATCACGGTGCGTGGGCCTCTCACTATCGCAGCCTCTCTTGTTGTGGAGCACAGGCTCCAGACACACAGGCTCAGTAGTTGTGGCTCACGGGCCTAGTTGCTCCGTGGCATGTGGGATCCTCCTGGACCAGGGCTTGAACCCGTGTCCCCTGCATTAGCAGGCAGATTCTCAACCACTGCGCCACATAAATCATACATTTTTTATTTTCAAATGTTTGCATTTCTGGCATAAGAATGTATTGATTTTTTTTTAAAGAAAATGTTGTGGGTAGGAGTTTATTAATTTATTTATTTATTTTTGCTGTGTTGGGTCTTCGTTTCTTTGCGAGGGCTTTCTCTAGTTGTGACAAGTGGGGGCCACTCTTCATCACGGTGCGTGGGCCTCTCACTATCGCAGCCTCTCTTGTTGTGGAGCACAGGCTCCAGACACACAGGCTCAGTAGTTGTGGCTCACGGGCCTAGTTGCTCCGTGGCATGTGGGATCCTCCTGGACCAGGGCTTGAACCCGTGTCCCCTGCATTAGCAGGCAGATTCTCAACCACTGCGCCACGAGGGAAGCCCAAGGATGTATTGATTTTTTAAAAGGATATAGAAGCCATGCTTTGCAGGGAGGAGATGGGAAAAGCCACTCTTCAAATGAGATCTTCCTTTTTCAATTAGCGTGATGCTATCCAGGAGTGACAGAAGCACTTAACTGCTGCAAACTGAGCATTGTTTCTGTAATAGGAAGCAGAGTTCAGGTAGTGATTAGAAATATGTGAAATAATGTTAGATGGAAGTCAGTTGATCATTGGAACCTCTAGGACCAAAACAGGTGAGCAACTCTAAGGTTGTACTTGCTCTGTATGATTGATCATGCTATGAGTCTTGCAAAAAAGACTTACTTGAGTCACCATGAAAAGAATCACAGCCCATTACTGAGTTCCTAGGCCTGAATCAATTCATAGATCCAGAGCCTCTGGAATTAAGGGGAAATCAGGAAACGTTGAGTATGAATATTGAAATAATACAAATGTGTACTGGAAATCTCCTTACAATGGCCAGTGGGACTAGAGGCCAGTGTAACTGATCATTAAGGAAATGAAAATACTAAGACCGTTCAGAAATTACTGGACTCCAGCTGTAAGCTAGTACTAATTCCTGTAGACTCAGAATATACCATGATCCACTGATCAGAGTGCAGACTTATACTATTTTCTTCCCATCTCTATACATTTGGACTTTGTTAATTTAGAGGTTTTAGAATTTAAGAGAAAAAGGCTTCTACCCTGGGGGTTGCAACAATGTTTACATTGAAATAAAAGTTGAAAATTCCACATAATTAGTTTGAATTCTTCATGTCACTGGATAAACTACCAAAAAACAGTTGTGTTGGTTGGGGCGATTGATCCTAATTGTCAAGAGGAAATAAGGGGCCTGCTACACAACAGGAATAAGAAGGAATATTTCTAGAACCAAGGACCTTGAAGGAGACCCCTGACCAATACTCCACAATGGGAATGTAAATCCAGGTATATAAAGAGATTCCATGATTCTTCCTCCTTCCTCCTCTACAGCTACCAACGGGGGCATACATGGCCTAAGCCTAACTAACCAAAAACCTCTCCCCTCTCTCTTTCTCTCCTTTTCTCTCCCTGTCATCTTTTACTGGAAAGATACTTGGATGAAAGAAAGAAATTGTTGGCACTCAGTCATTTAAGCTGTGCTACCCTGCAGAGGAAACCACTAGCTGCCCACTAATATCCATGTGACCATCTTCCACAGTAATGAATTTAAATATGGGAAGTAGCAACCCAGCTAGGAACCATATTTCCCAGCCCCCATGGTGCCAAGTGACTAAGCTCTCATAAATAGAATGAGCAGAACAATTCCTGCCTCACATATTAAGAAAAAAATCCCCAGCCCTGAACTCTTATTTTTCCCTTCTGATGGCTGGAATGGCAGCAAGCAGAGGGACCTTAGAGGCCATATGTTTAAAACAGAAGCTTTATCATAAACCTGGATCCTTGAATATCTGCACAGAGCAAGGCTTCACCAACATTGGACCACACATCTTGAACTGTAAGTTGAAAAAAGAAATAAATTTATTTGTTCTTACAAGCCACTGAATTGGAGAGTCTCTGTTACAATCTTGATACATACTCTAATGGTCAATTAATTTGTTTTGATCTCAGTCTGATGTTCAGACTTTCTGTCAATTCAGTGATCTCTATAACTAATATAGTAATTACAATTTTAAATACCCTTGGGGAAATAGATACTGTTATCTGACTCCAGCCATTGCATTAGCTGAAAAATTTTAGATGAGAGCCCCCTGAAAGCAGCATTCTCTTGAAGGGGATGCAAGTTATGACAGAGACCCCTGGTCATTGCCAATATCTGTTCTTCCCTTCTCCCATAATAATAGTTCAACCACTTGTAGCTGATGACGTGGCTATCCAGCTTTCCTTGAACTAGAAATGGCCATAAGACTAAGTTCTAGCCAATGGGATGTAAATAGAAGTGATACGTGCAGATTTCAGATCACACTCTTAAAAGGTGGGGGATGCCCTCCCCTTACTCTGTCTGGAGTACAGATATGGTGTGTGACATCCTAGAAGATGAGGGCAACACAGTAGACACAGAAGAAAAATAATATAGAAACAGCCTGGGTCTCTGACACCATGGACTGCTTTGAGAGAGATAAAAACTTCTATCTTACATAAAACACTATTTTTTTGGAGAGGGGAATCTCATTAGACCAGCCAAAGTAATGTCCTAACTGATGCATAAATTATGTTCTCAAAATACAACTGAGATACTGAAAGGGAAACGGTAATGTGTGGATTGGAAGACAAGAGAAGGGCTATGGCTTCAGTGGGGCTACTAACTTGCTACGTGACTTGAGCAAGTCAGACCCCTTCTTGGAATCTCAACTCCTCCATCTAAAAATGCAGCCCCTACCAAGATGAACAGCCAGTGAATAAGTTGAGAACATGCCAAACACAACAAAAAAGAAAAAGAATAGGCAAAATCAAGCCCTGCCATAGGTGAACAAATCCTTGGAAAACATCGAAAACAAAAAGCAAGGCATGTATATTATAAGGGCAACTTTATGCCCTTTCTTTTTTCTTTTTTTTTTCTTTTTTGCCTTGGTGTTATTTTTTTTAGACATTTGTGTTTTTAAATAAATCTTACAGATTCAGTGCCAAAATCCCACCTGCATCCTGCTGAGAAGTCATAATGCCATGCTTATGACACCAGGCGCTGTTTCCATGGGGATGATTGTGTCAGTGTAATTCCTGCATTATGACTTCTGGGTATGTTTGAAAAGATGGGTGAAGGCAATGAAAAAATCTTTGAATATGCACATTTGTTGTTATTCTGATAACTCACAGCCACAGGAATGATGATCCTGAAAATAGAGACGAGGAACAAGACAGACGCCCATTAAAGGATGACATCATTTTCCTGACTGCTGAAAAGGCCACTTAACCCCTCAGCCCTTCTTCCTTGAAGTTTTTGGTCTGATTCACTTTTAATTTTTTCTTTAAGTTTTTAATATAATAATTTGCATGAGGCAGCTGTAAGGCTTTTATGTGCTCCATCTCATTGCTTAAATCATCTGGGTGGGGATTGCATTAAGCTCATCCTGAATAATGGCTTCTATTATTTAAATCCATTTTAAATTCAATTTTGCCAAGAAGTTATCACTCCTACTCCATCTGCAAATATGGAAACTTAAATGTAGAGGTTCCTCCTAAAATTTTCCATAGAGAGAAAAAAATGTCATCCATTTAAATGCATGCTTTGAGCACTGCAAATTCCTTGAGCAAACAAGTTTAAACAACCTATTTCTTCTTAATATCAAAATTGTTTTTTTTTAATTTGCTGATTATAAAAGTAATTCATTTACTGTAAAAAAAAAAATCAAACACTGAAGAATCTAAAGTAAAAAACAGTGTCTACTCAAAATTGCTATGTTCCACAGAAACATTATTTTATCTTCATACTTTTTCTAGATTTTTAAATATAAAGAAATATCAATATTTATGAAAATTGAATCATATAATATTGTAGCAGACTGCATTTTCCAGAGAGGACCACATCAATATCCCCATCCTGCATGCACTTCTGCAAGTGTCCTTGCTCCCTTCAATCCATTCTTTCATGAGAAAAGGTTATTTCTCCACCCCCTGGAATCTGAGAAGGCCTTTGGACAGCTTCAGTCAATAGAATATGGCTGTCATAATGGCCCTTAAATGGCCTGGCAACTTCCATTTCCTACTTCTTGGAAGCTGGCCACCATGTAAGAAGTAAGACTCTCCTGAGACCATCATGCTCTTCAGGAAGCCTAAGAAGGCCTGGAAGATGAGATTCCATGTTGAGAGGTGAGGAAACCAAAGTTCACCAAGGCACCAGACAGGCAAATGAAGAAGTCATCTTGAAAGTGGATCCTTCCATCCCAACTGACCCAGCTGATATATCTCGGGGGGGGGTCAAGAACAAACCATCCAGCTGAGCCCTTCTTGATTCCTGATCTACAAAATCAGATGCAGAGTGAAATCATTGCTTTTTTTAATGATTACCAAGAAATTTTTAATGAAATGGGAAAATATAATTATGGGACATTAAGTGAAAAAACTGAAGTCCCAAACTATAAATACAAGATGTTAGCTACGTCTTTGCTTGTCTCACTTAGTTCACTGCAGCAGCCACCTAAAAGGGCTCCCTCAACCAGACATGACCCCTTTCAATCCAGTCTCTGTATTGTAACCAGAGAGGACTTCCTAAATTAAAATGGTTATTTTAAACTCCAAAGTTCTGGGGTTGTTTGTAACATAGCATCAGATAACCAAAACATATTCTTTGAATATTTTTTGTTAAAACAAATTAAATGGACCTCATCTCTTTTAAGCGTTCTCATATTATATGCATTTATCATACTTTAATTAACTCATCCTTAATAGATGTACTTTTAGACTATTTTCCTTTTTATTATCATACATAATGCTGAGGTGAATATTTACTTACATATGCACCTATCTGATTATTTTCAAGAGTGAATGTTTGTAAGTCATATTACTGGGCCAAAAGATAATTCAAAATTCCATTTTGATATCTTCAGCCTGCTTGTATTTCAGGGATGTACAGAGTTATTCCCACACAGGGTTATACGAGAATTTCTCTTTTTTCCACACTTTCATCATCTCTGGACCTTATCAACATTTATAGTCTTAGCCAATCTGCTAATGTATACATAGTTTCACTTTTATTGGCCATTTCTTATATTTTGTAAATTGCTTGTTCATAAAGTATGTTTATTTCAGAGTTATTTTAAAGCTTAGTTTTGTTTTATTTTTTAGGTGTTGGGGGTAGGAGTTTATTTATTTATTTTTGCTGTGTTGGGTCTTCGTTTCTTTGCGAGGGCTTTCTCTAGTTGTGGCAAGCGGGGGCCACTCTTCATCGCAGTGCACGGTCCTCTCACTATCGCAGCCTCTCTTGTTGCAGAGCACAGGCTCCAGATGCACAGACTCAGTAGTTGTGGCTCATGGGCCTAGCTCTGTGGCATGTGGGATCCTCCCAGACCAGGGCTCGAACCCGTGTCCCCTGCATTAGCTGGCAGATTCTCAACCACTGCACCACCAGTGAAGCCCTAAAGCTTAGTTTTTTATGTAAATAAATTTATATATAGAAGACATTACTGTTCACCAATACTTCCATTACTCTTCCTCTTCCGGAGGAGCATAGGAAAAACAGATTTCCCTAATTAAGTGAACTTATGTATGTCTATGTACCTTGATTTGGATGGAAAACAAAAAAGAAAAGGGAAAGGACATGCCTAAAATCCAGGAGAATACCTTTAAATGCTGTTGCACAATTCTCCATTAACTTCTTTCCCCTACTGCAACAATCATGAAAATACAGGTTGATAGGAAGAGTCCATAAGATCTAAATGGCCTGGAAGTCTAAACCAATCTGTTGAGAAAATTGCTCTGGAGAGTCTTCCAGACCCTCAGAGTTTTTGTGAGCAAGAAATAAATGTTTTTTTCAAATTGATGCACTTATAGCTAAATTGTTTACTACTGAAGAGTAACCTAACTTATCTGACTCATATTCAATACAATACACACCTGATTATATACATGCTTTCCAAATGCAGGGTTTGTTGTTTGGTTTGTTTGTTTGTTGCTTGGCTCCATCTCTACCTACACATATATCAGCACACACAACATGGGTCACATTGGGAGAAGGATTTAAAAATCTGGTATGAATCCTTCCGTATTTTTCCTTCATGCTCACAATATTATAACAAATATGCACATACACATACACAGGAATGTATGTAACTTGGGATTTTAGTCTTTGTTTTTTTTTAAAAAAGAAAGTGGACTATTTCTGTATCTTGCATTTCTTACTCAATAAGTGGTAAAGTCCCCTACTATAGCTCTAATTCACTCATTTCACCAATTGCTCAACAGAATGGAGTATGAATGCCATAGAATGTATTCAACCATTCCCCTCTTGACCGGCATGCACCTTAATCCAGCGCTGTGCTGTTAGAAACAATGCAGCAATAACACTTTAGTGCCCATGCCCATTAATAGATCTGCTTTTATTTCTATTGGCATTCTTGGGAAGTCTGGTAAGGTTAAATGATACATGTGTTTTTATTTTTAATAAATACTGCTAGGTTATTTCTGCCAAGGTCTATAACACTGCACATTTCCACCAGGAATAGGAAAGCATCATTTTCTTTAAATCCCCCCAAGTATTAGGTGTGTAGCTCTTTCTAATGAATGTAAACTCATAGCTCTTTAAATTTGCATTTTCCTGGCTACCAGTGAATTTTAGCATCTTTTAATGTATCTGTGACCACTTAAATTTGCTCCTCTATGACTTTCCCTTAGCTGATATTTTAACTACTATATTTTTCTTGTCAGCTTGAAGAAGTACTTAGAATAATATGGACAACTTACCCCTTATCTGTCATTTGTATTACATGATTTTTTTCCCACTCCATTTTGTCCATTCATTTAATTGCTTCAATAGCCATACAAAGGTTATTATAATTTGTTTTATAACAACTAAATTTCTGGTTTTAGTTGAGAAGTTCTCCTTGACCCCTAAGTTGCAGAAGTTTTTTGCAGGAGTATTGTGTTTTTTGTTGTTTTTCGTTTTGAATACTTGAGCATTTAAGTCACGAGGAACCTATTTAATTTTTTTTTCTTTTTTTGACTTTAAAAGTTAAGGTATTATTTATATAAAATAAAATACACTTATTTTAAGTGTGCAGTTTGATGAATCATGATAATTGTATATGACAAAGTAATCACAATCAAGATATAGAACAGTTCCATCATCATAAAATTTTTCTTATGCAGCCTTGTATCTCCAACCCCAGCTCCAGGCAACCACTTACCTGCTCTCTGTTACTATAGTTTTGCCTTTTTCTAGAACTTTTCATAAATGGAATCATCCTCTATAGACTTTTGTGTTTGACTTCTTTCACTTAGCATAATGTTTTTGAGATTCATCCATGATGTTGAGTGCATTAATCTTTTGTTACTTCTCATTGCAGTATAGATTCCATAGTATAGATAAACCACAATTTGTTTATCCACTTACTGGTTTTTGCCTATTATACATTGTCCTGCAATACATTTGTATACATGGTTTTGTGGATATAAATTTTTCTTTCTCTTGGGTAAATATCTAGGAGTGGAACTTCTGGGTCACATGGTAAGTGTATGGTTACAGTTAAATGTACTACCAGACTGTTTTCCAAAATGACTATACAATTTTGCATTTCAGCCAGCAATGTGCGAGACAGTTGTTCTGTATCCTCACCAACACTTGGTATTATCAATACTTTTCAGTTCAGCCATTCTAATAGGCATGTCATTATGGTTTTTAATTGGTTTTTCTCTGATGACTAGTGACATTGAGAATATTTTCATATGCTTATTGGGCATTCATATATCTTCATTTGTAAAATATCCATTCACAAATTTGGTCCTTGTTTTAGAAAGATCTTCTGCCCAGTTTTTATTGGGATGTTTGACTTCTTAAGAGTTCTTTATATATTCTAAATACAAGTCTTTGTCTGATTTATGTTTTGAGAAAAAAAAATTCTCCCAATTTATGACTTGCATTTTTATTTCTTAACTGTGTTTCTTAAAATCCCAAAGATTTTAATCTGAGTGAAGTCAATTTTATAATTTGTTTGCATTTATATTTTATGCTGACTGTATCCTGTTTAAGAAATCTTAATGTAATCAAAGTCACAAAGATTTTTCTCCTATGTTTTCTTCCAGAAGTTTTATTATTTTAGTTCTTACATTTAGGTCTATGATCCATTTTTAATTAACTTTTTCTAGTGTTAGGTAAAGGTGTAAGTTCATTTCTTGTATATGAATATATAGTTATTCTAGCACCATTTGTTGAAAACTTTCTTGGCACTTGATTGACCATTTAAGTGTGGGTCTACTTCTGAACTCTATTTTGTTCCACTGGTCTCTATGACTATCCTTATACCAATTTCGATTGCTACAGATTTATAGTAAATTTTGAAATCAGGTAGTGTAAGTCTTACAAATTGATTTTTCTTTTTCAAAATTGTTTTAAGTATTCTATGTCCATTGCCTTTCTATATAAATTTTTCAGTTTGCTTGTTATATTTCTTCAAAAATCCTACTGGTTTTCATCTTCTCAGACCCTGGAGCATCCCAGGTGCACAGCCCAGACTGAGGGATGTGGATACTGAGGAGGCCCAGAGTAGATAGAGTAATTGTAATCTGTTCCTTAACAGATTTGCTTTCTTGCCTGAAACAGCTAACAAAATCTTTTCCTTGACAGATTTGCTTTCTTGCCTGAAACAACTAACATATAGGACAAAATAAGAAAGTTTCTCAAGACATTGAACATCAACGATAAAAGGACAGTGATCTCTGAAAGATGAAAAACAGATGAGGTGAGCCCTACAATTGCTCTAGCTATGGCCTAGAGAGAGTTCTCAGGCAGCAGCACAGGGCAGGGCAACCCAGGTGGAGCATAGCAGTCTCCCTAAGTTGAAGAGAGGAGCTGGGATCCAGAGGGGCTAAGGTAGCTAGAATTAACAGAGCAGAGTGTTGAAGAGGAGAGAGCAAGCTGCAAGGAAAGAGAACTACAGAGATCTATGAGAGTCCCAATACTCTTCAACACACATGTGTGAGAAAACTATCAAAAGGATTAGAAGGGAAAGTCCTCGAGGAGTACAAAGGGCCAGCATAGTGCCTGTTCACATGATCTGGAGTGAAAAATCCTCATAATTATAGGAACTGGTAGAATACTAAAGAGAGTTTTCCTCGGTAGTGGAGAAATTTTTACCCTAATCTGAACATTGTTCTGTTCCCTGTTAACCAAGCTTAAGGTAAGACCCAAAAGGATCAAATTGTTTCCAAGCAACTTAACTTCATCCAAAAATGAAGCTCAAATATATTTAAGCAAGTATACATTAAAGAATAATGTACACAAGGAAAATTTCACAAAGCCTAAAATACATTCAAAAATTAAGAAGCATGCAAAGAAGTAGAAAAAAATGCAAGCCATAATGAGGAAAAAAGTCAATCAAACTGACCCAGAAATGACACAGATGATAGAGTTAGGAGGCAAGGATATTAAAATAGTCATTATAACTGCATTCCATATGTTTAAGCTAGAGGAAGATTAAGCACAATAAGTAAGGACATGAAAGATATTTCAGAACAACAAAAAATCGAAATGGTTTTTCTTTTTTCAATCCTCTTTCTGTTCTTCACCTTGGATAATATTTACCATTCTATCATCATATTTGCTTACATTTTCTTCTTTCATATCTATTTGGATTTTAAGTCCATCCAGTGAATTTTTAATTTCCAAAATTGTATCTTTTTATTTCTAGAATTTCTATTTGCTTCCTTTTTACTGTGTTTATTTCCTTTTCAGAGATTTCATTTTCTATGCTGAAATATTTTCATTAATTGAAAATATGTTTTCTTTTACTTCATTGAGGATAGTTGTAATAGTCATTTAAATAACCTTGTCTATTAATTGCAGCAGCTGATTAATCTTGGGGGGGGTCATACCTGATTGACTTGTCTCCTCTGGAGAATACATTCCATTTTCTTAATTCTTTATATGTTAGACAATTTGGGATTATATGCTGGATATTATGAATGTTAAGTTGTGAACATTCTGGATTCTGTTATTTTTCTCTTATGAGTGTTTTTAGCAGAGAACATTCTTGCCTGGTTTAAACTTCAAACTCTATCTTTGAGCAGCAACTCTAGTCTCAGCTCAGACCTTTTGTCTTTAGCTGAGCTGCTTTGAGTCTTCTGCACATGCATAGTTTGAGAGTCATTATGTGGGTTCACACTCCCCCTCCAACTCTCTCCAGAATTCACAGTATTCCAGCTTCAATTTGCTGTTTCCCCTAAAGCTGCTGTGGGCACTGCCATGTGGACTCACAGAGAGGAACTTGCTAAGCTTCTTGTGCCCCTCCACCAAGTGAGCATGCACCTCCCACTAGAGTCTATCTGCTTCTCTTCACTATCCCATACTTTCAGGTAATCACTTTTTGTATTGTGTCCAGGTTTTATCATGGTTTTCTGCAGTGAGGGGCAGGGGCAGGCAGGTTGTGCAGTGTAGCCTTAGTTCATCATAACTGGAACCCTGGGAGAGTTCAGGAAGGACTTATCTTTGGATGTGGTGTCAGATCAGAGACAATTTAGCTGGATGGCTAATTGTTCTAGTACATTTATTAAATAACCCATATTTTCCCATAGAAGTACCCATTTTTGTCATATGTAAAATTCTCAAGCATTGGCACACTCATTTTGAAGTCTCTTTTCTATATCCCTGATCTGTCTATTTCCATGCAACTATCACATTGATTTAAATACAGTGACTGTGGCATAACCTTAAAAAGCAAATTCTCCATCGTGGTTATTCTTTATGATTTTCTAGATTATTCCTAGGCATTATTCTGTAATATATATTCTAAGATTATTCATTTAGATTTTAAAAAGTATTTGTATTACTAATTGGAATTTCATCAGGTTTATATAATAATTTGGGGAGAACTGCTGCTAACCATAAGTCTTCCTATTCAAGAAACATGTTTCTTGGGGAGACCTTTCTTTTATCAGTGAGATTTTATAATTATCTTCAAATAGGTCCTGTGCCTTTCTTTTTTTTTTTTTTTTTTT
>NW_006776793.1:1072746-1074670 GCF_000442215.2 Lipotes vexillifer
CAGTCTCTGGTTTCCGAGCTTTTAGCCGCGGCGTGCGCCCGTTTCTGGAGTTCCTTTAGGCAGCGCTCTTAAAACCCCTCTCCTCGCGCACCAGGA
Organism: Lipotes vexillifer; assembly: GCF_000442215.2. Classification (NCBI taxonomy): domain Eukaryota; kingdom Metazoa; phylum Chordata; class Mammalia; order Artiodactyla; family Lipotidae; genus Lipotes; species Lipotes vexillifer. The sequence continues at coordinate 1,072,843 of NW_006776793.1, forward strand.
AACACAGAGGCAAGAAAAAGTCTCTTGCCTCCTCAGCAGGTGCAGCCTTTTCCCCGGACTCCCTCCCGGCTAGCCGTGGCGCACTAACCCCTTCGGGCTATGTGTTCAAGCCGAACCCCAGTCCTCTCCCTGAGCTCCGACCGAACCTGTGCCTTTCTTTTAAATTTATTCTAAACACTGCATAATTTGTCATTTATAACCAATGTCATATAACAATGTCATTTATAACTAACATTTCTATGTGCTGATTTCTAGAGTTATGTAATTCATTGTGTGTGCCTTTCTTTTAAATTTATTCTAAACACTGCATAATTTGTCATTTATAACCAATGTCATATAACAATGTCATTTATAACTAACATTTCTATGTGCTGATTTCTAGAGTTATGTAATTCATTGTTATATAGTACTATTTATATCCAGCCAAATTCTGATACCTTCTTAAAAAGCAACTTTAAAAACCCACAAAAACACAACCTTTTGATTTTCTATCTTTATAGATGCCTTTAGCAAAAGCATTGTTGTTTTCTTCCCCCATTTTTTACGCCAGTTTTGTTTCATGCTTTATATTGTTGCAGTTTTAGAGACTCAATACTAAATACTAGCCATAGTAGGTATCCCCTATCTATTGTCATATGAAATCAGTTTATTTGCTATTTAGTTCATTTTTGCTGCTGTTACTATTGAATCTTGATTTATAGTCATGATTCAAGTAGTTTCCTTTTGTTGCTATTTTATTCACAATTTTAATAGCTACTGAATTTTATCAAATATCTTTTCTGTTTCTATTGCTATAATATGGCTATCTCATTTACTGTATTATTATAATGGGTTACATTGATAGATTAACATATTGACCTTGCATTCCTAGAACAAATCATACTTAGTCAGAGTTATTATTGTCTTGATTTTAAAATGACCCCAAAGTTAACAAAAAGAGTTCAGCAATGGTCTTATATTCATAAGCAAAATTGGTTGATAGTATATTTTATGAGAATTATCAAAATTAGATGTTAAGATTATCCTGGTTTCATAAAGTAATGTGGGAGGTCTGGATTTTCCATGCCCTGAAATATCAAAGTACATTGGAATAATCTATTCTGTAAAGGTCAAACTCGTCTCGACAATGGTGCCCTTAACAATGATAGAACTCGAATAAATTTCTAGTTTTTCTAAGATCGTTAGTTTATTCAAGTTTTACAATCCCTGAGTAAACTCCAGTGATATCTATTTTGCTAGGAATAATCTATTTCCTTTAGGCCTTAAACCTGGATGTCATCGTTGCATGCAGTATTCTTCTGTAATTTTTAAATGGTTATAGCCCCTTGCTCATTCAAAATCTTGTCTATTTTTGCTCGCTCTCTCTTTTTCTCTCATCTTAATTAGGCTTGCAAATGTTTCTGCTTTATTGTTTGTTTCCGAAGAAACAAATTTCTGGATTTATTTATCTTTCTCTTTTTCTGTTTCATTATTTCAACCTTTACCTCTATTAATTCCCTTTTCTTAGCTACTTAGTTTATTTGGTTACTTTTTCTAACTTTATATGATGAGTATTTTGTTTCTTTAATAGTTTTATCTTTCTTCTTTAAAAATTAAGACATTTAGGGCTTCCCTGGTGGTGCAGTGGTTGAGAGTCCGCCTGACGATGCAGGGGACATGGGTTCGTGCCCCGGTCCAGAAGGATCCCACATGCCATGGAGCAGCTGGGCCCGTGAGCCATGGCCACTGAGCCTGTGCGTCCAGAGCCTGCGCTCTGCAACGGGAGAGGCCACAATAGTGAGAGGCCCGTGTATCGCAAAAAAAAAAAAAAAAAAAAATAAAAAAATTT
>NW_006776793.1:1074680-1117976 GCF_000442215.2 Lipotes vexillifer
TTAAGACATTTAAAGCTCTACATTTTGGAGACTTCTGCTGTGCTGGGTCATTTTACTTTGCTGGTGATTTCTTTTAAATTTCTTCTCGAATTCAAGTGTCTTCTAAAGACCTGTTTCTTAATTTGCAAGTAATTAAGATTGTTTAAAAACGCTTTCATTATTTACTTCCAATTTTATTGGATTATAATCAGAAAGTATAGTCAGAAAATTTTAAGGTTTTTTTCATGACCAAGTCCAATTTTTAAACATGTGTATGAACATTTAAAACCTTGTTTTGTATCTGAAAGAAGTAAAAGTTCTATATACAGTTATTAAATCAAGTTTAGTGCAATCCAATTCTACTATATCATTTTGTTTTTAACAAAGTTTTTCTTAAAGGGAGAGTAAAGCCAACTGAAAGAGCACCCAGTGGCCAAAGTCGGAACAATTTGAGCCACAAGATAAATAAAATTGTATTGAGTCATAACCTAAAATGTAAGTTTCCATGAGTCCATTATGATATAAATAAATGATTGAGTAAATAAGTAATTGGGAGAGAATAGATAAATCTCCAGTGCAGAATTCCAAATAAGTTATTTGGAAACTCTACTTTCAAGGACATGGAGCAGACCTTCCACTTCTTAAGTGTGGGCTGTGCGTAGTGACTTTCTTCTACAAAGTACAGTACAGAAAGAGGAGGGGGAAAGTAACCTTATGGTGGAGAAACATGAAAAATACTACTTCATCCAGGTGATCACAGTTAACATCTACATGATAAGTCACTCTCATAGTATGTCCCCTTGATATGATGTAGCAAGAATGGCATTTTACCTCTGTGGTATTTCTCTAAAAGAATACACTACAGTCTGCTCATGAGAAAAGAAGTCAGGCTAAATCCCACTTGAGTGACACCCCACAAATATTTGACTAGTAATCAAAACTGTCAAGGTGAAGATGTCAGCAAAAATGGCAGAATAAGGACATGCCAAGGTCCCCCCTCCATAAAAGCAATGAAAAAACTGGCAAAACTGGTCAGAAATAAAACAGCAAAAAACATTAAATCTCAGCGAGAGCAGCAAGCTTTGTGGCATTGTAACCTAACATTCCCCACTCCTCAGCACTGTGGAGGCCTTGAAAAGTAATAACTTGCATTCCTAATACTGTACAAGAGGGAGCAAAATGAGGCTGGAGCTCTCTTTCAAAGACTCATCACCAAAAGGGGGCCATTATATGACCGATCTGATGGTTCCCTAGAAGACCTCACTCAAAAGGTTTTGACTTCACTCAAATTAGTCCAGTGCTAAAAGGTTGTCCTTGGAAGGCATTTGTCAAATGTTTTAAAATTTTGGTTGCCTGAGGCAGTGAATAACAGTTGGGGCAAACAATAGACTAACCAAAAAGCTTGAAATAAAAAGCTAAGTAATAAGGTGTCTATAGGGGCTGAAAGGTCATGCACATGCATAAAGATACACACATGTTCAGGAAAGATCTGAGACTTGAGCAAAATCCCAAGTTCTCACCTCTGACTGGCTTTGAGGCTTTGTGTAAGCACCAATTTAAGACAGAGGCGGAGATGTAAATCACCTGACTGAGTGTTGAAGATATTCCCAAACATGCACACAGAGCCCCTTGGCAAATACCAATAGACTTATTGATTACAGGCATTTAAGGCAATTTCTGTCCAATAATTAGCAGATCACTAAGAGACTTCAGTGTCAACATATGACAAATATATAGATTTTAGAGACCTATTTCAGAAAAGTCACTAAACAAACAAGAAAAACTACAAAAAAACAGCAATAGCAAAACCTGGGTAGTGTAGAGAATCTGATTTTCAGAGTTGTCATATATATTATTTGAAATGTCTAGTTTTCAACAACAAAAAAGACATGGGACATACAAAAAAAAAAATCCATACACAGGAATCCAGTGAAAATTGTCCCTTAGGAAGACTAAACATTGAATTTATTAGACTAAAATTTTAAATCAGCAATTTAAGTATTCCACAGAGGTAAAGGAAACTATGTCTAAAGAACAAAAGGGATCAGGCAAACAATGTGTCACCAAATACAGCGTACAAAAATAAAAAGATAGAATTTATAAAAAAGGAATCAAACAGGAAAGCTGGAGTTAAAACTATAACTGAAATGAATAATTTACTATATGGGCTCAATGTAAGATATAAAGCAGAGGTAAGCAGGCAGAAGAAGAATCAGTGTACTTGAACATTCAATTCAGATTAAATGAAATAATTCAGATCAATTGAAATTTTTCAGTCAGAGGAATAAGAAGAAAAAAGAATGAAGAAAAATGAACAGTTTCTCAAAGATCTCTAAGGGTCTTTGTGACATCAGCAAGCATACTGGGAGTCCCACAAGCCTAATGGGAAGCTAGAGTGAAAGAAAAGGGCAGAAAGAATATTTGAAGAAATAATGGGTGGAAACTTCCAAAATTTGATAAAAGAAATGAACCTACACATTCACGAATCTCAGTGAACTTCAAGTAAGTTAAACTCAAAGAGATCCATATCTAGATATCATAATCAGTCAAAAGCTAAAGACAAAGAGAGAATATTTAAAAATCAAGAGAGAAGTGACTCTTCATGAACATGAACAAGGGATCCTCAATAAGGCTAATAGCTGATTTCTCATCTTTTGGCTGAAGCCAAAAGGCAATGGTATGACTATTGAAAGTGCTAAAGGAAAAAAAAAACACCAAACCTGTCAACCAAGAATTCTATATCCAGCAAAATTATCCTTCAAAAAATAAAGGGGAATTTTAGGAAATCCTTCAGGCTGAAATGAAAGAACAAGTTAACTTGAATTTCATGAAGAAATAAGACCAGTAAACTACATAGTTAAATATCAATGACATTTTAAATTTATTTTTTTGTTTGTTTCTTCCTATTTTCCTCTCTGATTTAAATTTTTTAAATTAATTGTGCTGATGGTTGCACAACACTTTGGATACAGTGAAAAATATTGAATTGTATACTTCAAATGGGTGAACTACATGGTAAGTGAATTATATCTTAGTAAAGCTGTTACCAAAAAATAATAAACAACTGTCTAAGCTAAGACACCTGATGACAATATAATATGGTACCCTGGATGGGATCCTGGAAGAGAAAAAGAACATTAGGTAAAAATTAAGGAAATATGGATAAAGTATGTATTTAGTTAATAATAAAATATCAGTATTGGTCAATTAATTGTGACAAATGTACCATAATATTCTAAGATGTTAATAATAGGAAAAACTTCATATGGGGTATATGGGAACTCTCTGTACTATTGTCCCAATTTTTCTTTTATCTAAAACTATTCTATAGTTATATTTTATTTAATTTATTTTTTATTGAAGTATAGTTGATTTACAATACTGTGTTAGCTTCAGGTGTACAGCAAACTGATTCATTTACATTTTTTTTCAGACTATTTTCCATTATAGGTTATTATCGGATACTGAATATTGTTCCCTGTGTTATACAGTAAATGTCTACATTTACTGTAGACATTAATGTATACAGTAAATGTTATACAGTTGCTTATCTATTTTTTGTATAGTAGTTTGAATCTGTTAATATCATACTCATACTCCTAATTTCCTGCCCGTGACCCCTTTAACCTTTGGCAACCATAAGTTTGTTTTCTATGTCTGTGAGACAGTTTATGCTCTGTATCTAGATTCATTTGTATTATTTTTTTAGATTCCACATATAAGTGATACATATAATATTTGTTTCTCTGTCTGACTTACTTCACTTAGTATAGTATTCTCTAGGTCCATCCATGTTGCTGCAAATGGCAATATTTCATTCTTTTTTATGGTTGAGTAATAGTCCACTTTGTATATATAGTGTATGTCTTAAACCAATCATCTGTTAATGAGCATTTGTGTTGTTTCCATGTCTTGGCTATTGTAAATAGTGCTGCCATAAACTATTTGTATCTTTCTGAATTAGAATATTTCTCTTTTCCGGACATATACCTAAGACTAGGATTGCTGGATCATATTGTAGCTCAATCGTCAGTTTTTAAGAACTATTCATACTGTTTTCCATAGTGACTGCACCAATTTACATTCCCACTAAGAGTGTAGAAGAGTCCCCTTTTCTTCACACTCTCTCCAGCATTTATTATTTGTAGACTTTTTGATGATGGCCATTCTGAACAGTGTAAAGTGATACCTCATTGTGGTTTTGATTTGCATATCTCTAATAATTAGCAATGTTGAGCATCTTTTCATGTGCCTGTTGACCATCTGTATGTCTTCTTTGGAGAAATGTTTATTTAGGTATTCTGCCAAATTTTTGATTGGGTAGTTTGTTTTCTGATACTGAGCTGTATGAGCTGTTTGTAAATTTAGGAAATTAACCCCTTGTCAGTCACATAGTTTGCAAATATTTTCTCCCATTCTGTAGGTTGTCTTTTTGTTTTGTTGATGGTTTCTTTTGCTATGCAAAAGCTTTTAAGTTTGATTAGTTCCCACTTGTTTATTTTTTGCTTTTATTTCTTTTTCCTTGGGAGACTGATCTAAGATATTGCTATAACTTCTGTCTGAAAATATTTTCCTATGTTCTCTTCTAGGAGCTTAATGGTGTCATATCTTACTTGGACAAAAAAAAAAACACCTTGAGTTTATTTTTGTGCATGGTGTGAGGGAGTGTTCTAACTTCATTGATTTACATGAGTCTCTCCAGCATTCCCAACACTATTTGCTAAAGAGACTGTCTTTTCTCCATTGTATATGCCTCCTTTGTCAAAAATTAATTGTCCATAGATGGGTGGGTTTATTTCTGGGCTCTCTGTTTTTTTGTTTTTTTTTTTTTTTGCGGTACGTGGGCCTCTCACTGTTGTGGCCTCTCCCGTTGCGGAGCACAGGCTCCGGACGCGCAGGCTCAGCGGCCATGGCTCACGGGCCTGGTCGCTCCGCAGCATGTGGGATCTTCCCAGACCGGGGCACGAACCCGTGTCCCCTGCATCGGCAGGCGGACTCTCAACCACTGCACCACCAGGGAAGCCCTGGGCTCTCTGTTTTGTTCCAGTGATCTATATGTCTGTTTTTGTGCCAATACCAAACTGTTTTGATTCCTGTAGCTTTGTAGTATTGTCTGAAGTCTGGGAGGTTTATGCCTCCAGTTTTGTTCCTTTTCCTCAGGGTTCCTTTGGCAATTCTGGGTCTGTAGTGCTTCTGTGTAAATTTTAGGATTATTTGTTCTATTTCTGTGGAAAATGTCATGGGTGATTTGATAAGCATTGCATTAAACCTGTAGACTCCTTTGGGTAGTACAGCCATTTTAACAATATTAATTCTTCCAATCCAAGAGCATGGGATATCTTTTCATTTCTTTGAGTGATCTTCAGTATACTTTATCAATGTTTTATAATTTTCAGGTTTATTCTTATTTATTTTTTTGATGTGATTTTAAATGGGATTTTTTTTATCTTCTGATATTCCATTGTTAATGTAAAGAAATACAACATATTTTTGTATATTAATCTTGTATCCTGCTACCTTGCTGAATTTATTTATTAGTTCTAAAAGTATTTTTGTGGAGGAGACTTTTGGGCTTTCTATATAGTGTATCATGTCATCTGCATATAATGACAATTTTACCTCTTCCCTTCCAATCTGGATACCTTTTATGTCTTTTTCTTGTCTGACTGTTGTGGCTAGGACTTCTATACTATATGAATAGAAGTGGTGAGTGGGGACACCTTGTCTTGTTCCAGAATTTAGTGGGAAGGCTTTCAGCTTTTCACCATTGAGTATTATGGGTTTGTCAAAAATGGCTTCTATTATGTTCAGATATGTTCCCTCTATACCACTTTGGTGAGAGTTTTTAATCATGAATGCATGTTGAGTTTTATCAAATGCTTTTTCTGCATCTATTGAGATAATCATGTGGTTTCTGTCTTTTCTTTTGTTAATGTGGTGTATCATCACATTGATTGATTGGGATACATTGAACCATCCTTGCAACCCTAGATTGAATCCAACTTGATAATGGTGTATAATCCTTTTTATATATTGTTGGATTTGGTTTGCTAATATTTTGTTGAGGATTCTGAATCTATAGTCATCAAAGATATTGGCCTGTAATTTTTTTGTAATGTCTTTGGTTTTGGTATCAGACTAATGGTGGCTTTATAGAAAGGCTTTGGAAGTTTTCCCTCCTCTTCAATATTTTGGAATAGTTTGAGAAGGATAGGTAGGAGTTCTACTTTTTATGTTTGGTAGAATTCCCTACTGAATTCATCCAGTCCTGTACTTTTGTTTGCAGGAAGTTTTTTTGTTTGCTTGTTTTTAATTACAGAATCTATTTCATTTCTAGTGATTGGTCTGTTCAAATTATCTCCTTCTTCTTGACTCAGTTTTGGCAGGCTTTATGTTTCTAGCAACTTGTCCACTTGTTCTAGGTTGTCCAGTTTGTTGGCATATAACTGTTCATAGTATTCTCTTATGATTTTTTTAAAATTTCTGAAGTCTCTGTTGTTATTTCTTCTCTTTCATTTCTTATTTTATTTATTTGGGTCCTCTCTCTTTTCTTCTTGGTGAGTCTGGCTAAAGGTTTGTCAATTTTGTTTATCCTTTAAAAATACCAGCTCTTAGCTTTATTGATCTATCGTTTTTTATCTCCATTTTATTTCCTCTCTAATATTTATTATTTCCTTCCTTTTGCTGACTTTGGGTTTTGTTTGTTCTTCTTTTTCTAATTCTTTTAGGTGGTAGGTTAGGTTGTTTATTTGAGATTTTTCTTGTTTCTTGAGGAAGACCTGTATCTCTATGAACTTCCCTCTCAGAACTTCTTCTTTTTTTTTTTTTTAAGATGTTGGGGGTAGGAGTTTATTAAGTAATTAATTTTTTTTGCTGTGTTGGGTCTTCGTTTCTGTGTGAGGGCTTTCTCTAGTTGTGGCAAGCGGGGGCCACTCTTCATCACAGTGCATGGGCCTCTCACTATCACGGCCTCTCTTGTTGTGGAGCACAGGCTCCAGACGCGCAGGCTCAGTAGTTGTGGCTCATGGGCCTAGTCACTCCATGGCATGTGGGATCCTCCCAGACCAGGGCTCAAACCCATGTCCCCTGCATTAGATTCTCAACCACTGCGCCACCAGCGAAGCCCTCAGAACTTCTTTTGCTACATCCCATAGATGTTGTAAGGCTGTGTTTTCATTGCCATTTGTCATGAGATGTTTTCAGATTTCCTTTTTGATTTTATTGTTGACTCACTGGTTTTATAGTAGCATATTGTTTAGTCTCTATGTGATCATTTTTTTCCACACTTTTCTTTCTGTGGTTGATGTCTAGTTATATACCATTGTGGTCAGAATGCTTGAAATCTTTGAATGTTTCAAATAATTTTTATCCTCTTAAATTTGTGGAGGCTTATTTTGTGTCCTAGTATGTGGTCTATCCTAGAGAATGTTCCATGTGTGCTTGAAAAGATTGTGTATTCTGGTATTTTTGGATGTAGTATCCTGTAGATATCAACTAAGTTCAACTGTTCTATTGTGTCATTTAGGACCTCTGTTGCTTTATTGATTTTCTGTCTGGAAGATCTGTCCATTGATGTCACTGGGGTGTTAAAGTCTCTGATAATCTTTTGAGTAGAATATCCTATGTTGCAGGTTTTCTCCTTTCAGGACTTTGAATATATCATGACTTTCCTTTTTGTCTGCAAAGTTTCTGTAGAGAAATCAGCTGACAGCCTTATGGGGAGGTTCCCCTGTAACTGACTTTTTTTTCTCTTGCTGCCTTTAGAATCCTCTCTTTATCTTTAACTTTTGCCATTTTAGTTATGATATGTCTTGGTGTGAGTCTGTTTGCGTTCATATTGTTTGGGATCCTGTGTGCTTCCTATACCTGTATATCTATTTCCTTCTTTAAGTTTGGGAAGTTTTCAGCCATTGTTTCTTCAAATACATTTTTGATCCCATTTTCTTCTCCTTCTGGAACCCCTATGCATAGGTTGGCATACTTTATATTATCCCATAGATCTTGTATGTTGCTGTCTTTTTTTTTTCTTCATTTGTCTTTCTTCCTACTGTTCTGATTGGGTGGTTTTCATTATTCTAACCTCTGCAGCACTTATTCATTGTTCTGCATTATTTAGTCTACTATTCATTGCTTTTAGATCAGTTTGTTTGTTTGCTTTAAATGAACTTTTTAAAAATTTTTAAATTTTTTAAAATTTTTGGCTGCATTGGGTCTTCATTGCTGTGCGTGGGCTTTCTCTAGTTGCAGCGAGCAGGGGCTACTCTATGTTGTGGTGCATGGGCTTCTCATTGCAGTGGCTTCTCTTGTTGCAGAGCATGGGCTCTAGGCATGCAGGCTTCAGTAGTTGTGGCTTGTGGGCTAAGTAATTGTGGCTCACAGGCTCTAGAACACAGGTTCAGTAGTTGTAGCACATGGGCTTAGTTGCTCCACGGCATGTGGGATCTTTCCGGACCAGGGCTCAAACCCATGTCCCCTGCGTTGAGAGGTGGATTCTTAACCACGGCACTGCCAGGGAATTCCCTCTGCTGTGGTCTTAAAAGGCTGTTTTTATGTAGGAGCATCACTGTGTAGACTCTATGAGTCCAATATTTTTGGTGTGAGGGCTGAGTTTAGTATGGATGCCTGCCATGTATTGTGCTGGCCATTATCCCCTTGATAGGGGGTGTGACTGGTGTTGTGGTGACCAGAGCCTGCACTGGATGTTGGGCAGGGCTTCCCCTTTGCTCTGTGGCTGTCACAACCCTGTTGGGGGCAGTGTCTGCTCCCCATTTGTGTGAGTAGAAGCCCTGAGGGTTGGTTTCAATAAGGTTCTGTTGCCCTTAAGTGTGTGCTCTCTCACCAAGGAGGTGAGCGCTGAAGCAAGTGAGACCTGTGTAGTTACAGCAAACCTACATGCCACCCATGCAGGCATCTGCGGCTCTGCACAGAAGCAGCCCAAGTTTGCATGTCTTTCTCCTTTGCGTTCATCCCAGATCTAGTGCTAGGCTGTCACTGGGGGCCAGGGTGTTGTGGCTGCAGGAACTGAGGTGGTTGTGCTGCAGCCTGGAACATATGCTGCCTCTATGGTAGGTGTCTGCCAGGACCTGTTGGCCCCAGACCTAGCTACGGGCTGCAGTGTAAGAAGGGCAGAACTGGACCACTCCCTCTGGGGAAGAACCACTGCATACTCCTACCCAGGGGCTATCCACTGGAGACACGGGATTCTGTGATGCTGCCCGCCACCCGATGTGCACACCAACAAAGTCCTCTGCTGCTGGACACACCCCCAAACCCACCCCCATTATGGGAGCACTGATAATGGGCTCCAATGTCAGCCCCACCTCCACAATGTGCATCTCAGAAAGCCCACCACTGCCAGAGCCACTCACCACCATAAGCTCACTGATAATTGGGTTCCTATGATGGAACCATACCCAGCCCTGCATGCGCAAAAAATTCTTAGGCCTGGACTACGCTCTAGGCTGTCTCTGCACAGCTAGACTGAGTCCTCTCCCAGGGTCCGCCTGAGTTTCAGTGCCTAGATGCTGCTGGTACTAGCAGCCCCACTGGGAGTGCATTTCAGGCTGGGAAGTGCGGGAGGTGGTAGCTGTCAGAGCAGGTCTCTCTCTGCCCTGATTGCTAGCAAGCCAGCATGCACGCACTCCTCATGAGCAGAGTTCAGGACCCTCCAGTCCCTCTATCTGTCCCAGTGGACCTCCCAGAAGGTAAGGAGGGCTCCAGGGCAAGGGGCCACCCATGTAGACCTTTCTTCTTTCACAGGTCCCTCCCAGGGGCGCCAGTCCCATTCTGATGCCTTTTTTTCCCTTCCATCTACCCAGTTATATGGGGAACTTTCTTGCAGCTTTGGTTATATAAGAGATCTTCTGCCAGTTTTCAGTTGGTTTCCTGTGAGAATTGTTCCACTTGTAGATATATTTTTGATGTGTTTGTGGAGAGAGGCGAGCTCCACATCCTCCTACTCTGCCATCTTTATCTCCTGCCCAGTTATAGCTTATTTAAAAAATCATCTGTGCAACTCTGAGACAGGTGATTGAGGTGCCCACTTCAATTAAATTTTTACTGATTCTCCCTTACTTCACATATTTAGTTGCTATTATTTTTGGCACACACATACTTGATTTATCATTGCATAATATTCCCTATTTATCCTGTTTAGTGCTTTTACCCTTCAATCCCACTTTAATTTCAACAGGGCCATTTTTGTGGGCCCATGACACATGTAGTTTCTACGTGACCACAATAAGTGGGACCTCTGCTATACTCTCATTTATCACCTATACTCCCTCTTCACAGTCTGTTTCATAATCACCTCCTTCACCTGCCTCCTTTTTGCATTATCTGCATCTCCATCTCCCAGCTAATAAATTTGCTGAGTATTTATTAGAATTTCCCCTACAATACTCCTGTTTGAAGAATGTTTGCTTTTGTTCTCTCTTATCTAACAATGTCAGTCTATCCATATCCATTTACAGGTATTCTTTTGTTCACCTCATTTTCTGTTTTTTCCCAACTGAAGTTCTCTATTCTTTTTTCGTGGTCAGTCATTTCTTTAGTATATTTTTAGCTGGAGCATGTGGGTTATAAACTCCAACTTCTTGCATATGAAGAAATATTTTTAGATCCATTTTTAAGTATTCACTACTTCAGAAGTCACAGGAATCTTGAGGTTTATGAACAATTTAAGAAGTTATTAATGGAGAGATAATGATTCAAACTGTCTATCTCTTGGTTTCTGCATAAGGGTAGGAAGACCTATTTCCTATCTGGGAAAGGCAGTCTTCTCTTCCATGAAAGACTTAGAAGTCAACACATGTGGGGGTTGAAATTGGAGATTGCTGGAATTTACCTTCCTGGAGCAGCCAGAAAGTATTTGATACAATTGTTAGTGCAATCAGCACAACTGAAAGGGCAGCTTGGCTGGCTGTAGAGGGAGTGTTTAAGACTAAAAGAGCAGAGTTGTCCCCCCACCCCCACCTCGCTGGCTAGGAGAAGGGAAGCAAGCCCACCCAGGTGACAAGAGTAAGTAGTTCTTTTTCTGCTCTCATTTCAGAGACCTCACCAAGCAAGATTTGGTTTTCCAAATAGCCTTCTTTGTAGAAAGAAGCCAGGCCTCAATAAAAATGAATTCTTTTTCTGGTACCAGTCAGATTTATTTTGATAAATAAATGTGTTGTTCCAAGGGCCTGATTCCAAGTAAAGATGGGAAAGGCAGGGGAAGGGGTAAAAAGGAGCCAGGGAGACGTTTTCATGTCTGTCTCCATGTTACCTGAGATTATTTGGGAGAAGGTACCACTTTCAGTTTTCCAGAGAGAATGACCAGTACCTAGATTTAATATAGCCAGAGAAAGATAAATAGACCAAATTTGGACCCCTGACAAGCTTAACTGAAGATTTTGCCCCAGGACAAAGTGGGTGAGTTACTTCCATATTTCCTCTCTACATATTGATGTGCATTCTCTCAGCTTTTTGAGACAACATTCTAGGACCACTGGTCTGGGCACAATGCCTCATGGTAATTATTAATACAATTACATTTTTTCAGATCTCAAGGAAGAACCCTAGTGTATATTTCTAATTATAAGGTAAACTCAGCATTTGACCCTATGTATATGAAACATCTTGGCCAAAGTCAGATGGGTGAGTCCTAGGACCAAGTGGGAGTATTCATATAGTCTTACACGAGGCACTTCTTATCCTCAAATCTGCTCTCACCTTGTCCTTTGAATACACAACATCTGTGCCATTGTTCTCAATTGCACTCTCTGATGGGAAGCTGTATGACTTTGATATCTTACACATTATAGGTGTTTCATTAGGATTATCATTTAAAATAAGGAAAAAAGGCTCACTCCAGGGTTCCATATATTAAACATTTTATCTCTTCTTTTTGAAACAGTCAGAGCTAAATGTTTTTACAGATAATCCCAGGTCTCATTAAAGGGGAGTAAATGTTCACTCTTATGAACACTTTTCAGATTCCTCAATAACCTAGTTTATTAACATTTCCCTCTTCTCTTTTCCCATTTTCACATTTCCCCTAATTTCCTCACCTTTTGAAATTCAGCTGGAGCATCTCTGTCTTGTGTACCCTTGGCTGTGTTCCCCTGACTTTGCTTCCACAAATAATTTCTGTGGGTTATTTACTTAATGCCACCCACCCACAGAGTCACACTCAAAACACAAAAGTTTGCCTGTAATGGGCAGGCAGTAGTTGATGTCTTTATGTAAATTTCATGCTTTGCATTGCGTTTTGGAGAGGGAAAAAAAATCAACGAAGCTAGTCGCTGTTGCCCTTGCTTTACCTTCAGGTATTATTATTGTTATTGAGAAACAGCTGAGTCTGCAATTGGACAGCCTCTTCTCCTTTAACAGGCAATGATGCTTCATGAGTGAAGGAGTCCATAGCACTTCCCGTCTATCCCCTCCACCTCTGGGATGGACTGGGGTCATTCTAGATCCAGAGCATTAGTTCTCCCTCTCTACATGGGAGACTTCAACTTCATGCTCAGTTGAGTAAGCTTCTTTAGTGTAGCAGAAGCCTCTCAGGTCATCCTCTATCCTCCAGGCTGAGCCAATCCTAATCCCATCCTCAGGAATATGAATTGGGATTGTGTAGCAAGATCCTTAGCATGTAAAATCACGCTTTGCTGGTGGCCCCATCTTCCACCAGGTGACCTGGAGAACAGAGGAAGCAAAGACCTGGAATGCAGAAGATGTGCAAGAGAGGAGCACAATGAAGGCAAAGAGAGGATCCTCCTTGGTGGCATCCATGTCCTTGGTTCCATTCTTTTCTGAAACCCAGCTGCATCATGTATCTGTGAGCTACCCTGATAGCCTTATAATCAATTCCCCTCAGAAATCTGCTTTTTCCCCTTGAACAGCTCCAGTAGGCTTCTGATCCAACCAATCAGGTCCTTACTAATGAATCCAACCAATCAGGTCCTTACTAATGAATCCAACCAATCAGGTCCTTACTAATGAATCCAACCAATCAGGTCCTTACTAATGAACATATCTAAGTGTTAAAGAATGCTTCTTCTTCTCCTCTCCTTTTACATTTTCCCATGTAACTGCTGGCTTTTGCTTTCATGGTTTTGCTGAGTATGTACTTGTACATTTGTGTGTTGTGTGTGGATCTGCGTCCTCATGGACAAAAGACACATTTATCCTATTCATGAGTAAGTGCAGCAAAAGGCATTTCAGAACCTCCCTTTGAAACAAGAGGGAAAAGGGCAGGGCACAACCTTTAAAAGAATGACATAGCCATTGAGGATACGACAAAAACTGGTTGGACCCGTTTAGGTCCAAGATGGTGGAAGATTCAACTTCCAGTAGACCTTAAGCCACATTGTATGCTTATTGTAATATATTAGCATATGCTAAATGACACACCCACCAGCACCATGACAGTTCTGAAGCCCAAAAGTGGGCAGTGGCCCGATTCCTGGAAATCCCCACCCCTTCCCCAAAATAGTTGGAATAACCTTCCCACTCATTAGCCTAGGAAATTACTCACCCCTGTAAAAACTAACCACTCCATATTTTGGGGTCTCTCACCTTCTGAGATGGCCCACACTCTGTCTGTGGAGTGTGTTTGTCCCAGGACCTCGCTCACCTTTTGAGACAGACCATATTCTCTCTATGGAATGTGTGTCTCTCTAAATAACTCCACTTCTTACCTATCACTTTGCCTCTTGCTGAATTCCTTCTGTGCTGAAACATAAAGAACCTGAGCTTCATTAAGTCCTCAGACCAGGTGTGCAAATCTCAATTAAAAGACAGTGGGTTCAAGTCCCAATTTGGGTTTTGACTGGTTCAAATCTCATCTGAGGTGTGCGGTTTCACCTTGGTGAGCCACCTGCACCCCGTTATCAGGGGCAGTCACTCTTTGGCACCAGTCTACGTGGAAATGCAGAGCAGGTGTCAAGGAATCTTTAATTTTTTTCACAATAAATAAGAAATACGAATTTTTAGGTGAAATCTCTTGGTTTTGAAATGTTGACTCAATATGTGTTTAAATATGCAATAGACCAACCAAAAGAAACCCCACAAAACCGTCTCTGGGCTGCTTGAGATCTCAGCAGATCCTTGCTATTCAGAGTGGTCTGAAAACCAGCAGCACTGGCATCCCTTAGGAACTTACTCAGAATGCAGAATCCCAGGCCCGCCCCAGGCCTGATGAATCAGAATCTGCATCTTAACAAGGTCTCCGGGTCATCTGTCTGCACATTAAAGACTAAGAAATCCTGGCTTAATTCACTTGTTCATAAACTGGGCTTCATTTTGAAATTACCTGAACAGCTTTAAAAAGTACAGATATCTGGGTCCCACTCTCAGAGATTCTGTTTTAATTAGCTTGGAATGCAGCCTGGGCATTTTTTTCAGCTCCCCAGTTGATTTTAACATGCTGCAAATGTCAAGAACTGCTGGTCTACCGCAAGACCCCCCATTTCCTATCGCCTCCCAGATAACACACCCAGCACTACACTCAGACCTTACCTACCTACCTTACCTACCTTGGCCTGTGAGTTGGCGACCCCTAGTCTGGAGTCTTAAGACTTTACAGGTGTTGCAAATCAAAGGTCCACAAATATTGTCAGAAGACAAAAGACTTTTTCTTTTTTGGTCCAGAACAGTATTTCAAAAAAAGGTCTAATTTGATAGTCCTAAATTAGAAGACAGGACTTTCTTAAATGCTGCCAAGAAACATTGAGTATGAACATCTTAGGAAAAAAGAAAAAAAAAAAAAACTATTATAGCCAAAAGTATTCAGTTACACACTACAAAGTTTCCAAATACACAGGGCTAAGCCAAGACCTGCATCTTAAATGATCTCAGCCATTTGAAAATTCCAGTCCTTCGAAAATGTAGTCAAATGAGCAACAATAGCAGAATAACCAAGGTTGAACCCTGAGAAAATGGACATCTAAAATTAGAGTAGAGGAAACGTGTTCTTTTAAATTCTGAGACCTAATCACGCACTCTGATCATTGCTTTACATTGCAGCAGCTAAAGCAAGCTTTTTTGTTTGTATCTGTGTCTGTCTGTATCCCAGGGTGATAAACTGCAAACAAACAAAAAAAGCCCATAATTTTTTACCCTCCCTGTGTCCTTGCTCTTTGCAATGTGATGTTGTTTCTCCCCTTAAGAGGGAGAGTCTATTGCCACCTTTTGAATCTGGGCTGGCCTGGTAAATTCCTTTGGCCAGTAGAATGGGCAGAGGGATGTTGTTCAGTTCTGAATTTGGGCCCCTGCTTCTGTAATGTGAGCAAGCTGGATCAGCTGAACTTGGAGAAGACCCAAGGCCTTCCTAAACCAGCTGACAGCCAGCTGACTCTCAACATTTGAGAAAGCCCAGCCAACAGCAACAGAGTCACCTACCTGACCCACAGCTGAACAAAGATGCATGAACAAGCCTAGTCAAGACCAAAAACTTCACCTAACCAGCCCACAGAATCATGAGTTACACAAAAGCTTGATTTGTTTTGGAGTGACCTGTTACACAGCAATAGCTAAATGACATACCCACCCTAGAGAATTTCAACTAGACATTAAAGTTCTAAAGAAATAACTAGAAAATAGCTAAGCTAAACTAGAAAAGGCTAAGGAAGGTGACAAGGCCAACTCCATGGGAGATGGCTTACCTATCCACCAGGAGTGCACAAGGGTTCCTTTCTCCACATCCTCACCAACACTTGTTATCTTTTGTCTTTTAGATAATAAGCATCCTGACAAGTGTGAAGTGGTAGCTTATTGTGGTTTTGATTTGCGTTTCCTTGATGATTAGTGTTGCTGAGCATCTGTTTATGTATTTGTTGGCCATTTGTGTGAAGCACCCTGTTTATTAAATACTTCTTTAGAAGTATGATCTGGATATCTGTCTCTTTGTTCTCACACACACACACACACACACACACACACACACACACACACACACAAAGTGACAATGTTATACTTGTCTCATCAAATCATCCCCATCTCCTGAGAGTCTCAGGAGAGAGAGCTATGTAGTAAGTCACTGTTGTCATTTCTTTACATCATCTTGAGATGGACACCACCAAGGACAGGTGACCTCCAGAGAAAGAAATGGTCCCAAGTGTTAGCAATGAGCCAAGAGCAGCCCAGACATGTGAATCAGGAACATGCAAGGAAAGTATTTTTCGATAAGTTCCTGTGAATAGCAATTCTTAGAAAGCTTTCTATGGGATGCCATCTGGATGCATAACTATCACCAGGATAAAACAGCACTAACTTTCACTCTAGCCATGTACATGTCTCATACGCTATACTCTCAAGTTTTCTGAGCTTTTATTTTTAAAAATTAAGGGAAACTTTATTTTTTCACATTTGATTTTCAATACAATTGTATCACATTTTCCAAAATGCCAAGTAATCTAAAAGTAATTTGCATCTGAGCGAGGAATATGTCAAATTTTTAGGATATTTTCCTTCTTACATCCTGAATTGTGCTCTGACTACTCTAGTAGTAAAATTAGTTAAATATTCAACTAGGCACAAACTGCATGATTAAAGAGAATAGCTGTGAGAGCTGGAAGGAAACCAGACTGATTTAAAATTTATCAAGACATCATTTAATTCCATGCAATGAGCATTTCCTGCACTGCCAGGGAACCCGGTCATCATTATTCCTGAAGACACAACCCTCATGGAGCTATATTAAGGAGTGATCATTCAGAGGACTCACTAGTTTTTACATACAAATGAAACCCCATGGTCTTAACAGCACAGACCAGCCTACAGATGGCAATTTTACCTTGTGGGTCTCTAAAATGAGGCTGTCCTTGGAGCTTTAACCAGCAGACAATGCCTCACCTCACTACAGTCAACCTGAAATGTGCAGCACGTTGTATCTCGCTGCCTTGATTAAAGTGCACCAATCATCCAATTACACTGCGTGATTTCTAAGCCTCTCTTGAAACAAGCCCCTAGAAAACCAAGAGGAACAATCAGATTGAAGAAGGAAGCCCCAGGATTTCAACAGGCTTTAACCACCAAAGCTTCAATTTGCTTCTAGGTGTGCAAGGGGTAGAAGGGAAACAAGGTTCTTCATCTCCTGCCTGGTCTTCCACAGGCAGGGACGCGGATCCGCGGACGAAGGTAAACGTGCCTCATTGTGAGGTCTCCTCTGGCCTATCATTCTTTCCTTCCCTCTAAGCTGACCAAGCTGGGTGCCTTCGCCTTGGCTACTAACACATAAATCTTCGAGAGGAAGCAGCTCACTTCACTGACTGCATCATTAACTAGCAAGGCCATTCTTTACATTTGACAAAGTGACCTGCAAAACAGATCTTTTGCAGAAAGTCTACACCCAAATGTCTCTTTACGAATAAAAACCAAGTGTCCGTGAAGAGACTCCTCTTGAGAAATGTAACTAGCACTTTCTGAATCCCTGCCCTCTGGCTGACACAACACAAAGCACTGGGTGCCCGTGTTACATTTATTCTCAACCACTCTAGTGGGATCTTGAAGTTCAGATGGGTCTGTCCTTTGCTTATGGATAGGCAAGAGAGGTGACACAGAGTAAGAAATGCTGCCAGACAATTTGACAAAACAAGTCCAGTTTCTAGTTCTTCCCAGAGGACAGGGAGACATGGCTGGGAGCATGGACTCTGGAAGTAGACCAACTTGTGTTTGAAATGTAATTTTACCACCTTATGACCTTGATAAAGCTCTTGATCCACCCCCCCTACACCCTGAGACTTGAGATAGAGATACTCCCTTCTACCTTATAAAGCGGCAGTGAGGACTAGATGAAGTCATAATTCATGCAACGTGCCTAACACAGTACCTGACACACAGAGAGTATTCAGTCAGTGCTGGCTATCGTTATTTATTATGCTATTTTCCTTCGTTTACTTTCCTTTCAGTCCCTTACTGGAGTAGACTGAGAGCTTTAGTTAAAGCAACTTCCAGCAGAAGGAAGTTAAGAAATAAGTGGAGATCATTTGCCATATGGTGATAAAGCAGTAATTAAATAGGAATTACCACCCAAACTCAGCTGGGCAGGAGGGATGGAGTAAGAAATCTGGCCTACTGTTTTTTTTTGGTTTTTTGTTTTTTTTTATCAGAGGAAGGACTGTGCTTGTGGTAATGCTGGAGCCGGAGGTGGAAGAGTGTGGAGTTGAGAGGAAGTGGGAGCCTTATCACCTATGGCTTTCACTTGATTAAGACTCCGTTCTTTGCACCACACCCTTCAACAAGATGAACCTTCAACACAGGCTGTGCTGCAAGAGACCCGATTTCCATCCACTGGCTCCCAGGGCCAGCCATCTGCCACATCTGACTGGGGAGCAGAGATGAAATTAAATTGCTGCGGCATCACTTCCCCACTCCCTAAGAAACTCAGTGGAGGATGGCAGGCTGGCTGCCTGTGGCCGCTTACAGGGCAGACCATTCTGTGTTAACAGAGCAGAAACAAGCAGGACAGGAAAACCGGGAGAGATGCATTTTATGTTTTTCTTGTTTTATGGAGGGACCTCAGGGAAAGACAACATCCCATAGTGACGTGAGTAAAAGAAATCAGAACCATGTTAGTATGGTGACATCTCTATCAGTTCAAGGTTTCCCAGACCAGAGGAGCAAGGACAACTTTGAAAAGAGTTAGGAGAAGAGCAGCCAGAAATCAGAAAAAAGATTTATGCATGAGATCACTGCCAAAATGTAAAAGGAGCGCAATTCACCCACAGCATGGAGAGGAAAGCCTTCCCAGAGACAGAAGGCGGCGCAGCTGGACCAGGATCAAAGGGACCTTAGTTCTAGTGCCTCCCAGAAGCATAATGGGGGAGGTGGAGGGGGTGCTCTTCCAGCAGTTTTTTTCACATTCTATGCTGACATAGATGAGAGACATTAGAAGGTGTATGTGTGAAAGCAAGACCACGAAAAGCAGAGAAAACTGTTCAAAGTTGGCATGTGCTTGCTGTAGCCCCTCTCCCCAGACAGCTCCCACCATGTTATTGCTGGCTGTTAACCAACTATGGAAATCAGAGATTCATTTTCACCTGCCAGCTGGGGTTGCTGCTGCTTGATTTGCCTCTGAAATGTTATGAGGTAGATTCATTTAGGGCTTTTACAGAAATGATGCTGTCAGTGTGCTGTTCCTCTCCAATGAGGCACAAACAAGAGAGTAAATAAACCCAGGCTTGGGAAATGGAGACTGGGGACTACCTCAAACCCTTCCTCCAGCATCTTATAAGTGAGCCAGCCATGGCTCAGGAAGGCTGGCTGATTTCTGTAAGGTCACACACCCTGTTCAGAGGTAGATCGAGGACTAGAATCTACAAAGCTTTATTTATTTTTTTAACATCTTTATTGGAGTATAATTGCTTTACAGTGGTGTTAGTTTCTGCTGTATAACAAAGTGAATCATCTGTATATATACATATATCCCCATATCCCCTCCCTCTTGTGTCTCCCTCCCACCCTCCCTATCCTGCCCCTCTAGGTGGTCACAAAGCACCGAGCTGATCTCCCTGTGCCATGCGGCTGCTTCCCCCTAGCTATCTATTTTACACTGGGTAGTGTATATATGTCCATGCCACTCTCTCACTTCGTCCCAGCTTACCCTTCCCCCTCCCCGTGTCCTCAAGTCCATTCTCTACGTCTGTGTCTTTATTCCTGTCCTGCCCCTAGGTTCTTCAGAACCTTTTTTTTTTTTAGATTCCGTATATATGTGCTAGCATACGGTATTTGTTTTTCTCTTTACACTCCATATATATGTGTTAGCATACCATATTTGTTTTTCTTTTTCTCACTTACTTCACTCTGTATGGCAGTCTCTAGGTCCATCCATCTCACTACAAATAACTCAATTCCGTTTCTTTTAATGGCTGAGTAATATTCCATTGTATATATGCGCCACATCTTCTTTATCCATAGAATCTATGAAGCTTTAGAGCAACAATTTAGGAATTTCAACACTGAAGTGTGAACAAATTAATGGGGATCTCCTTTACTGAAGGCATGAAAATCAGGATTGATTTGTTTTACAGTTGTGACAGCTCACAAGAATCAAAGTCCTTCCCATGTCTAAGAGTCTACAGACACAGAAAAACAAACAAAACAATAAAACAACTCAGGGACAAAGCCAGTCAGGTTTGCAGAACAGGGTGGACCTGGGGCAGCAGATACAGCTGGATGACTGTTAAGGTGGCAGGGCAAGTTCTCAGAGGATACCAGCTGGGGTTGCCTCAAGTAGAGGAATAAGAACTTCCAATATGCAAGGCACCCTTCTAGGCATGCTGAGCTCACAGAGATGTAAGAAAGTGCATGGAGGGGAACGATGCTACAATGCTGGGAACAGATCCCATGGAGTGTCACTTTCATGTACATTACATCACAGCAAGCCACTGAGCTAAGTATTGCTCTCCCTATTTTACAGAGAGGGGCTTCCAACAGTGGCAGAGAAGGAATCAGTGTAATGTGTGTGTGCATCTTCCTCAGCCTCCTCATAGTTCAGCCGGAAAAGGGTACATGCCTAGAGAAACTCAGGTGTGCTCATGAAGCTGACATCTCAACAAACTAAAGACTGTAACGTGGGAAGAGGAAATAAACATTCTCTGGTGTCTGCACACATTGTGTAGCACAGGGATGGGCATGAGGTATGATCTTGACAGCTCCTTCGCTGTGCTTCTGGACCAAAGGGGCTGCTGGACTCTCCCATTAGCAGAGGGCTAGTCTGTTGCAGAGTACAGATTTGGGACCTTTCCCAAGACACAGTTTAAGAAGTCTGGGGAGTCAGAAAAGGGCTTCTGGGAAGAAGAGGAACTGGATTGGACACAGTGCTTACAGGGGAGCTGGTCCCAACTCAGGTTTGAAAAGCTGGTATGAAGAGGTACTTAGAGCATCAAGATGAGAGATCATGAAGAGGTGATGAAAGTGAAAAGAGAAAATGAATGGAATTACCTTAGGGCTCTAGCTGTAGATGGCCTGTATGATTAATGTACATAAGTGTGGTTATATGATATGGACCCATTAGCCTAGAGCATGCATTTAGCAAGAATGTCCTAGAAATAATGGCTTTGAGCTAAAGGACTACTGAAGCTGGCTTCACCACCGTGGGCAGCTGGTAAGGAAATCTTTCTGGGAACAGAGGCGCTGGAGGCTCTCAAGCCCTGGAAAAGCGTCTCCTGCTTTCCTTAGCTGGGAGAGGTCCATCACCAGAGGGTACTTCTTCCAGCCACATCAGCCGAAGACTCTGGGAAATGAAGAGAGAGGTGTATTCTTCTGCTCCATTATTTGAGTCCATCCTTCCCCTCGTGCCCAGCTTCTAATCCAGTGGTGGAAGTGAGCCACCAAAATCTCCCTTGCTGGGTCCCTGCAAAACAGGCAGCATCATGTCTTGTTTCTGAGGGACTATTATGAAAGCACTTGGATGATTAACATTTTTAATGTGCAAGAATAGATTTTGAAATAGTCAGTCCTGTTACCCAGCTCTATCCCTGGGCTTCACTCAGAGCTAACCCCTTGCCCTACTTTCTCCACCAATCACAAATAAAAAGTTGGTTAAAGATCCATTTCTTCCTCCCACAGCACCCCCATTATTGTTACCTAAGTTCTAGCTGTCAAGAGACATTGCTAAAGGAAAGAATGCTTTAATTCAGCATTAGCTCACCAGAAAACACTAGTGGGAGTTGAAATCACAAGTAGGCAGAGAATGAAGTCGAACCAGAATTCCATATGAAGTCATTTTCTCCTCCTGCACTCCCCTATGACCCAGACAAGAACCCTTATTTTTGAAGAACATAAAGATTTGCTCCTGTATATCACAGGAAAAACATCATCATAGTTGTTGATGCTATTTTTTAAGTGTCAGGATGTTCATTCCTCTCCTGGAAAAGAGCAGTATATTTAGAAATGCTCTGATCTCTTATCTGCAATCAGCAGAAAAATTTATAATTTAGCTCACTTTGAGGAAATGATGTTTAGACTGGACTCCAAAAGCAGATGACGTGGATAACTGGCAATTCTCTGTCTCTAAGAACTGTGACAAATGTCACAGAAGAGCCTTGGCCATCACTTCAACAAGAGGTCCCCTGGAAGCCCTTGGGCACCTGCCTGTGCTGACAGGGAGATGTGGAGGAGGGAAGCTTTTGGAGGTGGCTGGCTGGCTGGCTTTAGGCACCTAGCATTTTGGTGAGAGCAGTTTTGAAGGTAGAAAGCAAACTCTGCAAATGTAGCCAAGTCTTCTTAATTAAGGCCAGAGCCTCTTCATTAAAAAGAAACAGCACTTGAGTTCATTGAAAAGGATGGAGGGCACTGGCTAACTATGAAGCTAAGGCATATATGAATTTTAGTTGCCTTTTCTTAAAGCTGGTCTCAAGTTAAAGGCCAAGTGGCTAACCAGGGCCAAGGGAAGTGGTTGAGTGAGAGCCAGGGACTCTGGCACTCAGCTCAGATGCTGCACAAACCCTCAGTGGCCTTGGTCTTACCAGGGCCTGTCTTTCTTTGTTTCCAACCCTGCAAAGAGTGCCCCAAATTCTTCCTATTCCAAGGCAGTCATGTCAGCCCCCTGCCTAAAACCCTCCAATGTCTTCCCATGGCACTTAGACTGAAAGCCAAACCCCAGCCAAGGCCTGCAGGGCTCCCACATGATTTAGCTCCAGCCCCACCCTCCAAACTCACATCTTCCCGTCCCCCTTTGTTCACTCCAGTCCAGCACCTCTGGACTTCTTTCTGCTCTGTGAACACAACGAATTTGTTCCTGCCTTAGCGTGGCTGGTCCCTTCCCATCCTTCAGTTCACATGTTACCTGCTCCAAAAAGCCCTTCTGACATTCCCTATATAAAATACCCCTTGCTCCCTCCATAACTCTCTAACCACTATCCTGTTTTTGTTTTTGTTATCTAGCTCTGACATTACTGTATTTCTTTACTTGTTTATTCTGTCTCTCCACACTGGAGTATAAGGTCCTGGAGAACAGAGAGCTCACTTGTCTTGTTGACCATTAGATCCCTAGTGCCTGTAACAGTGCTCGATTGCTATTTTTAAATGAGTGAATGAATAAATCTCTTAGGAGGCTCACAATAATAAAAAAAAATACAGAAATAATTCTTTTACAGCTCAGCAATCAGGAGAGTACATGTGGAAATATGTCAGTCTGGCAATCTTCACAGAGAACTCTGCACTCCATCACTGCAGCTCCCCTCTGCTCCCAGCTGGCACCTGACAGAAGACAGAAGTAATCTGTAGGAAGTCACTTTATAACAAAACCCAGAGGTTCTAGTTTTCACTCCCCAGAGCCACTTTTGTTCCTTCCTAAGTATTTTTACCCAGAGATGCATCCTGTAGTCAGCCCTGTTAATATCTTACGCATACAAGCCACAAGAGGCATCAGTTGGAAAGTCTTTAAAATAATGTCTCAAGCAGTCTGAGCACAGGCACTAATTTCGAAGTCAGAGTCATGCTGTTGCTTGGGAAAGAGCAGCCTGTGCTGGAAAAGAAGTTGGACCTGGACTCTCCTCCTGAAGTCCACTTACCTACCCTGTTCTTCTTACACTTCTATTTAGATGTGGTCTAGGCTGCCACATGCACACCCAGGGGAAACAGAGAAGGTGCTTTGTCCAGTTAGGATGCAAATTGTGAGCGTGTTTCATCTTGAGTCTTTGATCCAGAAAAAAAAAAAAAGTAGAGAGAGATGAGCTCTCTCTCATATGGGGCCAAACTCGTCGATTGTGCTTGCTTCCCTTCAGAGTAATTCTAAAATTTAAAAAGGTTAATGGTTTGTAGAAAGAAGGGTGTGTGGTCAGTCTGAATTCTTCCCTACGGCTCCCTCCCTGACTAAGCAATTTCTATTTGTTACAGAATTTCCTCAGTGGTGACATAGCTGTGTGTGGTACCTCTGTGGATCCATAGCAAACAACAAGGGGACTATTCAGGAGATGTACAATAACAGTGATAACGACAGTAATAACTCAGCTGTATTTCCCTAGGAATCACGCTGGGAGACAGAGCTGAGCACAGACCCCAGTGTGGGGACCGTGACCCTAGATATTGCTTGGCTGCTTCTGCAGTTATAGAGCCAGACTGGGGCTGCAGGAGGAGGACTTCCAGAGGGGAAACTAGAAAACTCAGGGTCTGATGGACTGGGAACCTCCAAATTCAGTGTCACTGCTTCCCGCTTCAGTGTGACAGAGGCCTAAGGGCGTTTATATAGAAAGCATTCAACTAATCAGGGTGGCCAACCTTTCTTTCCCAAATATAAGAAAAAAACATTTACAAGTCCAGACTTACTCAGAAGGGCAGCCCTGCCATTTACTCAACCTCTTTGCCACCATTCAACTAATATTTAAACACATGCCACGTGCAAGGCACCCTGTTGGGTGCTACGTACTCAATGATGAGATAAAAAAGTTTCCTGCCTCCCCTAGAGCTTTCGTTCTAGTGTAAGTTTGTCTTTTTTTTTTTTTTTTTTTAAAAAAGACAGCTTTATAGCGATATAATTCACATACCATACAATTCGCCCATTTCGGGTATACAATTCAATGGCTTTTTATATATTCATGGGGTTATTCAACCATCACCACAATCTGTTTTAGAGCCTTTTCATTACTTTAAAAGGTAGTGTAAGTTTTAAAGGAGTTAATCACTTAGTTATGAGTTGCAATTGTGGTCATTGCTCCTATAGACTTCTTTTGGAGAATGAAGTGAGTAACAGGAGGAGCTCTCTGGTTTCTGATCTCCACAGTGGCTCCCGGCAAAGTGACATTTGAATTGGGAACTGATGGATGCGTAGGAGACAGCCAGGCAAAAGGAGTGAAGTGAGGAGGGGGTGGAGAAAACAAGAGCAAAGGTTTTGTGGTGAATCTGAGGAACTGAGACAGGAATTTTGAATTTTATCTTAGAACAATTGGTTCTCTAATTTTAAAGAGTTTTAAGTCTCCCTCTCTCCCCTTACCCCCCACCTCACCCCGCCATGGTCAGATTTTCATTTCAAAGTATATCTCCTGCTGATGGCTGGAGAATGGATGGGAGGGAGGCAAGAGTGAAAGCAGGAAGGCAGTTAGGAACCTAGCACAGAGGTCCAGCCACAAGATGATGGTGGCCCAAAGTGAGGTGTTGGCCGTAGACGTGAGAGCAGTGAGCTGATGCAAAATTTTTCAGGACCTGAACTGAAAGACCTTGATATTGATTGACTGTGGGAATGATGTATCCCAAGTATGCCTGCACAGCTAGGAATATGGGTCATGGACGGAAAACTGGAAGAAAGCCAGGATTTTAGGAGTTGGGAGAGAGATCATTACAGGTTCAATATTGGATATATTGACAGTGAAGTGTCCACAGACTGAGCTGTCAAATAGGTAGTTGAATACAAACCTGGTGTCAGAGATGAGACCTGGGCTGAAGTTACAAACACCGGCTATTGATCATTGATGTCTTGAAAGCAGGAGAGACCACAGAGTAGAGAAGGGGGCCTTAGGCAAAGCCAAGGGGAACACCAATATTTTTTTAATTGAAGTATAGTTGATTTACAATGTTGTGTTAGTTTCTGGTGTGCAGCAAAGTAATCCAGTTATACATATATATGCATATATATTTTTCATATATATTATTTTTCATATTCTTTTCCATTATGGTTTATTACAAGATATCGAATATAGTTCCCTGTGCTATGCAGTAGGACCTTGTTGTTTATCTATTTTAAATATAGTAGTTTGTACCCGCTAATCCCAAACTCCTAATTTACCCCTCCCCCTCTTTTCCCTTTAGTAACCATAAGTTTGTTTTCCATGCCTGTGAGTCTGCTTCTGTTTTGTAAATAAGTTCGTTTGTATCATTTTTTAAGATTCCACATGTAAGTGATATCATATATCTGTCTTTCTCTGTCTGACTTACTTCACTCAGTATGATAATCTCTAGGCCCATCCCTGTTGCTGCAAATGGCATTATTTCATTCTTTTTTATGGCCGAGTAATATTCCATTGTGCATATATACCACATCTTCTTCATCCATTCATCTGTCGATAGACATTTACATTGCTTCCATGTCTTGGCTATTGTAAATAGTGCTGCTATGAACATAGGGGTGCATGTATCTTTTCGCATTATAGTTTTGTCCAGATGTATGCCCAGGAGGGGGATTGCTGGATCATATGGTAACTCTATTTTTAGTTTTTTTAAGGAAGCTCCACACTGTTTTCCATAGTGGCTGCACCAATTAACATTCCCACTAACAGTTTAGGGGGGGAATGCCAACATTTTAATGGTGGGTAGGAGAGGATGAGCTGGTAAAAGAGGCTGAGAACGAGCTTCCAGGGAGGAGGAGGTAAACCAGGAGAGTGTGGTGATCTGGAAACCAAGGGAAGATAGTACTTTGGGGTGGAAGAGGCTCTTTGTTTAAACAGTGCTGAGAGATTTTAAAAAAATGTCCTTTGGACTTGGTGACAGGAAAATTACTGGTGACCTTAGTAATTTCAGTGACAGGGAAGTGAAGAAAAAGGAACACGTGCAGACCGTTTTGAGAAATTTGGCTCGAATGGAAAGAGAAGGATGGTGTGGATAAAGGGTCATGTGGGGTGAGGAAGGAAGGTGTACTTTAAGATGGGAGTGATGTGAGCAGAAGCAATGCTAACAGGAAGGATTCAGTGAAAAGTAGAAAAGAAGGAGATTGACTGATGGGTAAGGTGCTTGAGAAGACAGGAGAACGTGAGATCCCAGCACAGCTGCAGGGGTTGTCCTTACCTGGCAGGGCAACCTGCTTCTGCCCCAAGGAGCCCAAAGCAAACCTTGGTTTCATCTACATCCAGGAATGAACCCATACTACACTGGAAGCAGGGATGATGCTCTCAAAAAGCCTGGCTGGGCATTGTTTGCTCTTGACAATGCACTGGGTGTGGGATGAGAGTGCTTCTTGCCCCCATGCCAAACACATGCACGCACACACACACATACACACACACACACTCACTCATTAAACACGTGTTTTGGAAACAGGAACCCCATAGGAGACCCTACCTCTACTTCCTGCCTTAAAGGCTTTTCCTTTCACAGCTGATACCTCAGTTTATACCTCACACATCAAAACACCCTTTGTCCATTCCTCCTGCTCTCAGAGTTCAGACTGTCCATCCTTCACCTTCTCAGGATGGTAATAAATGGCCAAGTCCCATGGACAGGCCAACTGGGGCATAATAAGCAGCAAAAGGAAGGTCAGAAATACAACAGCACTCCAGAGAGGTGGTGCTTGGGTCACTGCAAGACATCATTTTCCCGAAGGCAACAAGACAGACACTAAAAGAACAGCAGCAACAGAAGAGAGCAGCCGCTGCCCGACTCCCTGCCCCTCTGGCCTGGAGAATTCACGGAGCCTCTGGCCTGAGCTGTGTGTTGGGGGTGGGGGGGTGGTTGCACTGACCCTCTTTAGTCAGAATTCAGCTGGAATGGCCTTTGGTGCAGCCCCAGGGTGTTAGTGGGGGTTAGAACTAAACTGGGCCACTACACTAGGGGGTGAGGAACCATCCCAGAGCAGGCTGTGAGGGTAAAATGGGATGACGGCTGGGAAGTGTCCTTGAACAGGTGACTAATATTGTCCTGAATCATTAAACGTTGGAAGGATTTGGTGAAGATTCATGGAGCCCTCTAGCCCAGCAGTCCCCAGCCTTTTTGGCACCAGGGACCGGTTTCGTGGAAGACAATTTTTCCATGGATGGTGGGGGTGGGGAGGGGAAGGGGAACAGCTCAGACGTTAATGCCGGCGATGGGGGGCGGCAGATGAAGCCTCCCTGGCTCACCTGCCGCTCCCCTGCTGCTGTGCAGCCCGGCTCCTAACAGGACATGGACTGGTACCAGTCCACGGGCAGGGCGTTGCAGAACCCCTGCTCTAGCCTGTATGGGAGCTTTGGGCCAAAGGCTCTGTGGTCACTGTTCTAACACCAGCGCAGACATAGTAAAAATCAGGTTCCTCTCTGTACAATAATCCAATGCCTGAATACAGTTAAAACTTCATTTTATACATTGTGTAATCAAATAACTACTATGCAGACTGATTGTTTTATACCAAGCAACCTTCAATAATTAGACGCTAAAGTGTTATCCTTGTCAGTGCCCTTTCTCATTGATCACCCGTTTCTCTTCATAATGACCCTCTGTGATGTGGAGGGTAATTACTGGTTTCCCTCGTATTCTGTTGGGGAGAGGGAGCCATTAGCGACCTACAGGTGAGCACATGTTTCCTTTAGTTAATAGTATGTACTGTTGCCGTGGTCTCTAAGTTAAAGAATCAAAGGAAAATTTCACTGGCATAATGTATTTTAATCAAACAGTCTCCAACTAAACTCCTGTCAAGGATATGGGGCCCTGGGTTAAAAGTAGAAGGAATTGTGGTGGGATCACCCCCTGCCCCTACCTCTACCTCCACCACAGAGAAAATTAATGGCACTGCCTTGGATACATTTGAAAAAACCACTTAACTAACTGCTGACTCTGCTAGTTCTAGTTATTTACTTCCCTGTTCAATAGAAGTTGAAAAATCACTTGTATTATTAATTTGTGTGAAATCTTCCAGCTTCAGAATGTGACTCAAAAGCTGTTTTTACAAAGCAACGTTGGAATTCTCAGCTTTTTGTTTTCAAATGACTACAGCCATTCATCAGTGGTTCTCATAAACATCAAGTTTACATTTTTTACCTTACATTTTCTAGGTGAGATAAACATGTATAGGTTTACTGAATTTCTCTAACTCTCTCACTGCACAGTCATACACAGAAGTACCAAAACAGCCCTTAGTCCCTTTCCTATTTTCAGACAATTACCTCTCCTTTTAGTGAAATCCCCATTCATATTAAATATTTATTATCCACTCTCTTTTCTGTCGATCAAGAAGAATTTATTCAACCTCTGCTATAAGTTTAGCACTGTAATGAGTAGTGGGTGGCATGGACATATATACACTACCAAATGTAAAATAGATAGCTAGTGGGAAGCAGCCGCATAGCACCAGAGAGATCGGCTCTGTGCTTTGTGACCACCTAGAGGGGTGGGATAGGGAGGGTGGGAGGGAGATGCGAGGGGGAGGAGATATGGGAACATGTGTATATGTATAACTGATTCACTTTGTTATAAAGCAGAAACTAACACACCGTTGTAAAGCAATTATACTCCAATAAAGATGTAAAAAAAAAATGAGTAGTGGATGGAGACACCCAATTTATTTAGCCTTTATTGAGTGCTGGGCCTCAGAGGGTTTATACTTCATCTAAAGAAAGCATTGGCCTCACCAGTAGATAGTCTGTGTTCTATAGTTGTACAGAATTACTTGGCATCCTTGGGCTGTCCAAAACTGAGACTAGTAGGAGGGGAGGGGACAGGAGGATGGAGGAACTGAACCAGAGGGAAGCCAGGGGAATACCTTTCAGGCAAGGGGACCACATCTTGTTTGTTTTGAAGACCATGATTAGCCTGGACTAACTCGAAAAGGCAGACCATAAGGAGCCAGGGGAGGTTTATTTACAAGATGAACAGGTGTTTACAGACATTCAGTTTTGCAATGGCCAGAAGGGAACAGATAATTAGACTCAAGTCATGAAATTGGATGGGTGGAGGATATACGGTCAAAGTATTTGGCAGTGCCCTAAAAAATGTAAAACAGGGCTTCCCTGGTGGCGCAGTGGTTGAGAGTACGCCTGCTGATGCAGGGGACACGGGTTCATGCCCCGGTCCGGGAAGATCCCACATGCTGCGGAGAGGCTGGGCCCGTGAGCCATGGCCGCTGAGCCTGTGTGTCTGGAGCCTGTGCTCCATAACGGGAGAGGCCACAACAGTGAGAGGCCCGTGTACAGCAAAAAAAAAAGTAAAACAGTTAGCCAGTGGGAAGCAGCAACATAGCACAGGGAGATCAGCTCGGTGCTTTGTGACCACCTAGAGGGGTGGGATAGGGAGGGTGGGAGGGAGGGAGACGCAAGAGGGACGAGATATGAGGATGTATGTATATGTATAGCTGATTCACTTTGTTATACAGCCGAAACTAACACGACATTGTAAAGCAATTATACTCCAATAAAGGTGTTAAAAGCAAGAAAAAGTATTTGGCAGTGGCTAGTTCTAGGAACAGAAAGTGACTCTTTCATCTGCTGCCAGTGGGGGAACCCAGGAAGAACAAAAGAAGACAAAAGGACATTTGGGGTATAATAGGGAGGGGAAAAACATTGATTCAGAGCATTGTAAATGTGGAAGCCATCCTGCAGTTCGTTCTGGATTTCCTTCAGGGATTCTTGACTCCCCAGGATAGCATCCTTTCTCTCCTAAGGCAGCAAGACAAAGACACATACCTTACAACCCCATCTAGGTCACTATTCTTTTCAATGGGGGCCCAGGGCTGGGGGGAGGTGTGCCATGGACTGTAATTTGAAAATAAAAGGTGCCCTCCCTCATGGAAGATGTACGCTTCCTGAGTTAGACACTGGACTTCTGGGTTAAAAAAACCATTCCCCGTGAGGACAACCCACCCTGTTTCAAAAACCACCACTCTAGCCAGCCTCTCCTATAACCTCAGGAGGTGGGCTAGAGACTGGGAGAGGCTTGCTCTGGGATCCTTTCAGTGCCTGGCTACAGTCTCTGCTGCCCACCTCCCCTGACCCCACTGCAGTGTCCATAAAGAATTTCAGCTCCAGGTGGGGCCTCACCAGGACTCAGGTAGGGACACAGGTAGAAAAGCTTCTGTCTCATCACCTGCTCTGGCATATACATGCTATAGTTTAAACCAAATCCAGGGTTTGTTTTGGATAGATCTTAAAAATTGTTAAGTTTTGGGTGGGAAGCGATGTTTATAAGTCCTACTGTCCCTGTCAATCAAATATACCATGTCCGTGGGAATTTTGGCCTAGGGAAGTACCTGCCCAAAGGACAACCCACCAAGTGTGATGGGTTCTAAGGAGAGCTATGTCCTTAGTTGGGCTGGGGACTTCCTTAAGGGTGGGGGAGGGAGGATGCAATGCAGCAGAAATGAAGAAAGTTTCCATTCTTTCGTGTTTACAACAAGGAGGATTCTCCCTCCCCTGAGGACACTATTTCAGACTTGCTTTTTCTTAGCCATTATTGTCATTAAAGGAAGATAGATGGTAGATAGATAGATGGTTAAAAAATAAAATTAACCCAAATCAGCTTTTTCAGAAGGTGAGTGAATTAGCAGTGATGTAAGAGGCCAGATCTGAAACCATGTCGATCTCTGTTCTGATCCTGGCTGTGCCACTGAGTTTGCCCAGACTGTTTAACCTCTCAGGCACTCAGTTTCCTCATCTGTGAAATGGGAGTAATAACAGTGGCTTCCTCATTTAACCCTAACCCTAAGAGTGTTAGGGTTAAATGTGATAAATCATTCCAAAAGCTTAGCAGAGGTGGAGCCAAAACTCCTGATGGACGTCCTGGGGAGGTGTCCCAGGTAAATCTGTAGGGAGGGTCTGGGCAGGATCCCAAAGGAAGTCTCTGGGTACATGGCTCCCTGGCTTTTCAGTCATCTCCTGGGGCAGCAGGCATCCTTTTTCTGGGCTGAGATCTGAGTCTTAAACCATGTTTTCTCTTCGTCCCATTTATGATTTTGTGATTACAGACAGTGAGACAGGCAGGCAAGCAGACCCACTCCCTGCTGAGGAAATTTCTCCTGGTTCAAGCCAGATGTCAGGTGGGCAATTACAGAGAAACAAGGCCATCAGCGTCCTGGCAGTGGAAATAGGAAGATGTCAGATTCTGAAGACAGAAGTAAGAAGACAATGGGACTTGGCAATTGAGGGTGAGGGCTTTAAATATGACCACAGGTTTGGTGATAACGGGGATGCCACAGTGAAGAGACCTTGAAGCCAGAAATGGGAAGTGTCTATACTGGGGAGGAAAAACAAGTTCTATAAAATTTGGATAAGAAAGGGTTTAATGAAAGATGGTAGGACAGATGAATGTAAATTTCTAGTGGACAAATAAGAGATACAGTGTGTTTATGTATACACACACACATATATATGTTATGAGGATACAGGTGATATTTAAGGTAAGAGAATGGAGGCACTCTTCGAAAGACAGCACTTAGCAACACAGGGAGTGAAAGTTTAAAGCAAAGGGGTTGATGCACACAGTTACATAAGTGGAAGATGGATTGATAAAATGGCAGAGTTGAAGGGACCTTTGCAAAAATGTAGCCCAAGTAAATCACTTTAAGGATAAAGAAACTGAGGTTCAGAGAGCATCAGTGATTCATCGAGTGGTCCACAACATCCAGAAAAATGGGAGATCAGGGGCCTGAGACTAAGTTCTCAGACACCTAGTTTTTGTCCTTTCCCACAGTTCTAGGCAGGAGACCAGGAAATGGCTGTGTGCAAGGTGACTGTTTATTAATACTGACCACCAAAATGAAATTGGCAAGCATGAGCTTCTAAATTGGGGTAAAATAGACTTATGAGTCAAGGAATTATGAATACTAAAAAAGTGAATGTCCTTTGTCCTTTAACATAGATCAATAAGAAACAACAACAACAACAAAAAACAAACCCAGAAAAATACCTTAAAATGAAATGGAATCCTTAACTGAGGGCTGATTAATGATTTCAAGGGCTGGAGAATCATTCCCCTACTTTTTTCAGGATAAGGAAGTGGCAGAAAAAATTGGATTCAAACGATTTCATTTCCGCTTGAATTCATCCTGCTTCTTTTCAGCCCAGAGTCATGCATGAAGTTGACCAGAAGAAAAACTTGATTGCACTGCCAAACTTCCAGGTCATAAGCTGTACTTTCATAATTTGAAATATCTCCATCAACAAACAGTTGAATCTGAAGAGCTAGAAATCTATGCTGCATGAAGGATTTCTGATTATAGCACCCACTTTCAGGCTCAGAAAACAAACAAACACTTCTCTAAATGATCCAAACCCCTTCTGAACCGATCATCTCTACTGGTGGCTCAGGTGGTATCTGAACCAAAGTTGCCACTTAAACCTGCCTCTGTAGTTCACTATACTGAGAGCACAAGATGGGAGAGCTAATTATCCACCTCGCATTGTATTTCTCTACCAAACGCAGGAAGATGGCACTTGATGGTGAGTGACTGATGTTATCGAGTTTCTTCATTCTCATTCTACCGTGGGCTCAAAAGAAGAGTAAGATGCACTCACGCTGTGAACTTTCGTGCTTATTTGGTACCCTTCAGTGCATTCTACATGATGGAACTGGGACCTGCTTTTTCTATCAGATGGATATGCCTCAGGTAATCTTTTTGAAGCAAGAAGGAGGATTAGCCAGGTTCCAGAGTAAATGTTTCTCTTGGAGCAGCAGGGGTTCCAGCTCCCTCATTTAGGGAAACTGCTCCCTTGGGTTCCCACTGTGCTGTTCCTAAGGTGCACCACAGAGGAACCGATGCTGTTGCAAAGTGGGCATATGGGCTATGGGACAGCAGGAGAATCCCTAACCATACCCCAGATTTCTCAGATCTTCAAAAATAGATGAGCTTGTTTCTTCATGAAGTATCTTTAAGCCAGTCAGGTAACAATGTTAATATGTATCACAATTTAAAATTTTCCATTTAAACTTCCTCTGCATATGTGAAATAATTATTTCATTGTTCTGAGTGCTAATATTATGAACTGGAATCTGACTGTTCAGACACTATTTGTGGGGCCTTGGATAAGACGCTTAAACTCTGTTCCTCAGTTTCCTCATAAGGTAAAAGGAGGATACCAATAGTTCCTACCTCGTAAGGCAGAGCTAATATACATAAAGCACTAAGCCCAGTGCCTAGGATGTTAAGTGCTCAGTAAATGTAAGCTATTATTAGACTCCTTTATTATTCTATTAAGGTAACAAGTCATATAGCTATGTAATGTTTTCTTCAAAAAACCACCTTTTGGATTTATTGGTTTTGTTTTTGAATTAATTTCTCTTTCACTTTATCATTTTCTTTCTTGTGTTTTCCTTATGCTTTATTTTAAAATTTCTGGCAATGAGTATTTAATTCATTTATTTCCATTCTATCTTGTTTAGTACTATGTTTAAAAATATGAATTTTTGTCTGAATGTGGTTTTAGCCTTCTTATATGTAGTAATTTGATTCTAGTATAGATATTCTGAAATTTCAATTTTGGTTTCAATTTAGAAAGGAATTTCAAAATTTCCTAGAGTCTGGCTTTTTTCTTTTCTACTTCGGTTATGAAACTAGGGTTTTTGTTTGTTTGTTTGTTTGGTTGTTTTTTTCCCCTTTTGCTTTACATAAAAGAATGCAGTCATTGCTATTTCTAATTTTGAAATGCTTGGAGGCTTTCTTTGGCAACCCAAATTCGGTCAACTTCAAAATGTTTTAGGGGAACTAGAAGGTGTAATCTCAGTTGTTTGGATATGGAATTAAATATTTATGTATTAGTGATTATACTATTCCCATGCTATCATTATTTGTCTGTAGATTTAGTTTGTCTACGCTTTTGTTTCTCCTTGCATTTTCAGACACTTGCTTTATGTATCTTGATACTTACACTGGTTAAACAATTCTTTGTGTTACATTCTTTCTGTCCAAATAACTGGGACAGTTTCTATCTCTGGACAGAACACTGGCTCAGTAGTCAGCGATGGCTGTTGTAGTAAGCAGAGTGTGTTGGGGAGGTGGGGACGGGCAGAGACTGCTGCACAGTTAGAAAGAGACTGAAGCAGTTTGGCTGCCACATTCACTGTAGTCATTGTCATCCCAGCCCACAGGAATGGGGAAGGAGCACGGAGGGGCAAGCAGGGAGGTTTATGGGGCAGGCCTATAAGTGGCACTCATTAGTTTTGCTCACATCCCATTGGAGAACATTCCCGTGAAGTCACAAGGCCACACTCAACTGTGAGAGAGAATAGACTGTATGGCAAATCTGAGCAGCCAAATGCCAAGCTATAATTGTTACTATGCAAGTGAAGAATAGATTTTGATGGACAGCTAGTGATTTCTACCATGATGCTGTGTTTTGTTTTGTACATTGAATTAGGCCACTTGTATTCTAGTTATGGATTTGATGCTTTTTTTAAATTTTAATTCAATGCTGTCTGATAGTAAAGAAGATAGTTGCAGTTATAGTGGATCTATCATTAATCTTTTGTTTTCTATTTTGTGCTATATGGTCAATTTTCTGAACACCCCCCCACCTTCCGGTAATTTAAAATTACTTTTGTATTTCAAATGGTAAACTTTTAAAAACTTTATTTCTTGATTTATTAACTTTAAAAAAATGAAGTGAATATAGACATCTTGCTGTGAAAGACAAGGGAATTAGCTCACTCATACTTCCTTCTCAGCCCCCACTGAGTTTTGTCAGCAAGCTCTAGGATTTTTGTCCCAGTCCATTAGTTATATTATTTTAAATTGTGAAGTTTTTCTTTCAAGTCATCTTTACATTCTCCTCTGTAAATACAAATTGCACTGTTAATTTTATATTTATATTTAATATAATAAAATATATTTTAATAAATATATTTATTTATTTAGTATTAAAATAATAAAGATATTTTATATTTATATTTTAATGGATTAATTCTTATGTTTTTAATGTATCAAGTTTTCTCCATTACTATACTCTTCACATTGATCCCCTTGATTGACTGGATTTAGTCAAATATTATTTTCAAGAAAGGTTCATGGTTGTTACGATTCCTGAGTTATTGCCTATTTAAGAATTCTTCATTTGCCTTTATAACAGGCTGGGATAAAACTTACGTCACACTTTTTGTGTGACATTGAACTGGTGTGGAGAAATTCAGCCCTACCTGATGGGATTTTTTTGGTCTGAACTTCTGCAAGATGTTTCAGTGTTGCTCATTCTGTATCAAATTTTTCTGAAACACGATGTAGCCCCTTTATCTTTTAGTTCTTCCTTATTTAGGGAAAACTTTATCATATCTGAATTTTTTTTTTTTTCTGTGCCAATCATAGCCTTCTCTACCTACAGATACCAATTCTAGGTTGGATCAACCTTGTCCACCCCTGTTTCTTTTCTTTTCCATTTGCATTCACTGTGGTTATCTCTCTGATTTGCCAATCTCTCAGATGAAAAAATCAAAATGCCCACTCCTAGTAGCTATTCCCTTCCTTGGGAAGCATGACTGTGGCAGTCGTGTGGTTTGCACACTGCACAAAGGTGCCCAGTTGAGAGCATAACAGGGGGCTGAAATCCTGTTTATGCTAGGCTCTCTGAGCTACGTGTCCTAGGCTAGTTTGGGTCTGTATCTACTCAGAGAAAGGATTTTTTCTTTGCACAAAGTACTAAACGTTGTGCCCACAGGGCTGAGTGTGCTCAAAAAGGGTGCCTTCTTCTAATTCACACAGCTGTCAAGTGGGCTGGCAATAGTCCTGCTGGAGAGTAATGTGGGACAGTGTTATGTGTGGTGGGGGAAGAACTTCCATTCTGGAAGGACATTTTCTGTTTATTTTCCCTTAGATGCTGATTCAACTCTCATCTGATTCCCTCCAAACGCATTAGGTTTTTCATAATTTATCTACTGACCTTGTCCTCACCCCGTACAGCTTCTGGGAGGCGAGAGGACAGGAGCCAAATACAAATTCCTATGGGTCTTTTGTCTTCCTGCTGCTATTCAGAGTTTACGGTATGAGGTTGCACTGCTTCCCTAGTTTGAATGCTGTTGACGTTGTTTTGCCCATCCTTTTCCCCTCATTTTCCATTCACGTTTTTAGTTTCCGAGATAGAGTAGTTTTATGAAGCCGGCTGCATACTACCATACTTCCAGACTCTCCTTGATTTAACTGTGGTCTCTTTGCGCTGTTACAACTATGTTTTCACATTGTGTAGATTCTTCTACTTTTATACACCATGTATTTAATAGGCATGCTCATGAAGTACTTTTATCTGAACCTTTATCTTTAGAGTTCTGGTGAAAAGTTAAACCTATTCAGGTATATTCTATAAAAGTTGTTTGGTATCTGTAAGGCACTGCAAGCTTATCACATATTGGAGATGACATCAAGATGATCCCACACTCTGATTTTTTAAAACTGAAATATGACTTTTTCAGACTTAAATAAAATTGAAGGAAATCTGGAAAACACCAATGCTTCTTAAAATGATGTTCTGGAAATGTAGCTGAATTGGACATTCAGTGAGGAGTTTCCTATAGACATTGCTTGTACAATAAACTTACACAGTGAATCTGCCATTGTGATAGAGGAAGCTTTAAATTAGATTTAAGTCTTGTCATGCCTGGATAAATGTGCTAATATTTTCAGTCAGTCTCTAGTACAGCTGTTAAAACATTTTGGCTCTGTAGGCCAAATGAGGCTTCTAAAATTCATGAGTTCTGTGTTCTAATTCTTATTATTTTTTTCTTTCCTAATTAGAAAACAGACATTGGCTTCTGTAGAGGGAATATCAAGATTTATTGATCCCAAAATATCTTTCAGAACAACAAATTTTGAGTTTCATCAAAACACAAACTCGATACATATGTCACAGATTCTGAATGCCTTCAGTAGTGGAAAATTTCAGAATTCTGCATATGTAACATTTAAGCAGGAAGCTAAAACTCACATATGCATTTGCAAATGATGTTTGATTTCAGCTAAGACAGTGGCCGATTCCTGGCAACTCTGCTCAGCTAATCGGACTTTTTAATTCTTGAAAATACAACATAGTTCCTTTTTCTCCATATTTCAGCAAATATTAAATATTTCAAGGTTTTTTTTTTTTCTTTATTTCCAGTTGCCCTAGCTATGAACTGTCAGTCCTCAATTCTCTCCATGGGTCTCATGTTTAAGTTCTTTTCATGCTTGTTTTATAAACTAGCGCTTCATTATCTTTTCATAAACTCTCTAAATATATCAAGTATTATATTCTTTTCCATATCCCTCTCCTTAAGATGTTCTTGACCATCAACAAAATGAAAAGACAACTTACTGAATGGGAGAAAAGTATTTTCAAATCATATATCTGATAAGGGACTAATACCCAAAATATATAAAAAACTCATACAAAAAAAATTCAATTAAAAAATGGGCAGAAGATCTGAATAGATATTTTCCCAAGGAAGACATATAGATGACCAACAGGTACATGAAAAGATGCTCAACATCACTAATCATCAGGAAAATGCAAATCAAAACCACTATGAGAAATTATCTCACACTTGTCAGAATGACTATTATATAAAAAAAGAAATAACAAGTATTGGTGAGGGTGTGGAGAAAGAGGGACCCTAATGCACTGTTGGTGGGAATGTAAATTGGTGCAGCCACTGTGGAAAACAGTATGGAAGTTTCTCAAAAAATTAAAAATAGAACCATCATACAATTCAGCAATTCCACTTCTGGGTATTTACCCAAAGAAAATGAAAATACTAACTTGAAAAAATATCTGCACCCTCATATTCACTGCATTATTTACAGTAGCCAAGATATGCAAACAACTTAAATGTCCATTGATGGATGAATGGATAAAGAAATATTCCACTATATATTAGCCATAAAAGAATGAAATCTTGCCATTTGCAACAACATGGATGGAACTTGAGGGCATTATGTTAAGTGAAAAAAGTCGGACAGAGAAAGAAAAAGACAGATACCATATGACCTCTCTTACATGTGGAATCTAAAAAAAATAAGCAAGATCATAAACACAAAGAACAGATTGATGGTTGCCAGAGGTAAGGGGCTGGGGGTGAGAGAAATGGGTGAAAGGGGTCAAAAGGTAAAAAGAAAAAAAAAATATGATGCACTACTGAGCAACAACAACAACAACAAAAAAACAAAAAAAGAAGGAAAGAAAAGAGAAGCAGCATTTGTTTTTTTTCTGGATGCACAAACCTAAAAGCAGGATGGAAGTAACCAAATTATGAATTTCAATTCAAGTTACTTTCCTCTTTAACCATAATATTACAAGAAAACTTACATTGAAATATAAGCCATATTTTAAGTAATGCCCATGCTCATATTTTACCTGTTTTCTGAATTTGCATATGGGGGGCAGGGAGAAAAGAAAAGAATACAGTGAAAAAACCATCTATATTACTTTAAGCCATTTTGTGCACAGTGAAATCGTTTTTTCTTCCCAAGAAAATGTAAAGTCATTTCTTTTTCTTAACATACATTCCAGATATTTTAAATGGATATTTCCTCAAAGAGCTGCAAAATTCACAAAGGAGTTCCTTGAAGTATTTTCACTATTGTAAATAAGCAAACAAAGAAAGGCAAATCTATATATGTATGTGTGTGTTTTTGAAGAAAAAATTAAATATATGTATAAATATAAATTCAACAAACACATATAAATAGGAATTGAATCTATGTAAATACATTTAATATATGCATGTTATGTGCATATTAATTTTCCCCACTGAAATATTATCTATTATTGCTGTTTTTTTAAGGAGTTCAGATTATTTCATGCAAATCTAATTAATCTTCAGTATTTCTTCAAGGTGAATAATAAAGCACCATTAGCTGCATTTTTTTTTTATGTTAAGGAAAAAGAGAATCAAATATGTAACAACAAGCTCTTTTTCTGTCACTCAAAAAAGATGCACTTTTATACAGCAAACATACAAAGTTCACAAATAATACAATGTGATAGATACATTTGTTGCATGTGTGTGTATGTGTAATTGGCTCTCTGTATTCATGGGTTCTGCATCCACAATTTCAACCAATCATGGATTGACAATATTCAGAAAAATAAATTTCAGAGAGTTCCAAAAAGCAAAACTTGAATTTGCAGCGCATTGGCAACAATTTACACAGCATTTACATTGCATTAGGAATTGTAAGTAATCTAGAGATGATTTAACATGTACAGGAGGGCGTATGTAGGTCATGTAAATACTATGTCATTTTATATAAGGAACTTGAGCATCCATGGATTTTGATGTCCATGGAGAGTCCTGGAGCCAATTTCCTGTGGGCACTGAGAAAAGACTGTACCGTTTGACTGACTTTAGTACAAATGCATCCACATTGCCAAATATAAATTGTTCTAGCTCTTTCAAATTACTGATCATTAGAGACAAAAAAATTATTTCAGTGATACCACTTTTATTTCCTATTATTTATGTTATTGCTGGAATTTTCTTCAGAGCCAGATTATGCTCTGAGTCAAAGGGAAAACTCAAATTGACTGACTAGTGAGGAATTCTCAGTGGGCAATGAGCGCTTACAGCATTTATCTGGAGGCTTGCAAAAGTGGTTTGTAATCCAGTAAAATCATGGTTCTAGACAGAAGCCAGTGATTGGTTTAGAATCAAAGATAGTGCAATCAGATAAGATAGCCTTAGGCCAGAATTCCTAAAGAAGCAAGGAGAACTCCTCCTAAACGAAATCATCCCCCATAGCCTGAATCAACTGTTACTGGCTTCTCCCCAGTGGGTTTTACCAGGAAATGTGGCAATCTGAGACTACAATCACATTAGAGGGAAGAAAAATCAGTCTGGGGTAGACTGGTGAGAAGTACACAGATTCTGTAATGACATACAGAAATCTGAATTCTTTTCATATTACAAGTTGAGGAATTTATTACATAATCTGGACCATAGTATTCTTACCTGTAAAGTTGGGATAACAATTTCTATTTCATATGATCAGTATGCAAATTTGATATTATAATTCATGTGAAACACTTAATACATAACAGGTTCTGAATAGATGTTATTTTTCTCCTTGATTTCCGAAAAAAAAAAAAAGTTCTATTTGGTCATATTTTTACCTCATTTTTCTCAATTTTGCCAACCTGCACACATATGACTTCTTATGCAGGATCTAGGCAGTGTACCTCAAAGTTGTGAGGAATGTGCCTGACTCTTCAGATTTTTTCATGTGATCCTGCATCCATTTATTTGATATCAGTTTGACTTGTCATTGAAGCTACTTTGTCCTTTCTTTCTTAGATCCTTTCAAGACTCTACAAATAGGCTGCATTTTTTTGTGACAAGTTTGACTTCTCAGGTGAAACTCAATAATAAGACTGGTCAGAAAAATGACTCTCTTTGGGGCCAGGGCTCAAATTAAAGGTCTTCACTGTAATATTCAGTAAGGAAATAAATTCATAAAATTTAAATGTTTAATCTACTTTATATTTTTATTAACATTTGTTTAAGTAAATTTGGTAACAAAATATGTGTAATTGTAGGTACCATAGATTCTCTTCCATTTCATCTCCTGATCAATTAAATAAAAATATTCAGGAGTAATAAACTTGATACTTTGAGTAACGGGAACAAAGAATGTATCCAGATATATTCATTAATTCAGAAATAAAATTTAATGACTTTTAATTTTGTTTTTTTGAGTACAAACTAGGTTAACAGCCCACACTTCTGAATAATCTTACTTAAATTCTGTTCTTAGTAAGAGCACAAAGAAAATATTTGATCAGGCATAGGTTTATTATTTTAGTTCAACCACTACAGTTAGCACAAATACAAAAACCACAATCATTTTTACAAGGCAAAAATTGTACAATAGCTCTGTATACTAAAATATTATCAATAATGCAGTTTGAGAATCAAAATATCAGCTGGCTGATTTTGCTTTTATGATGCATACTGGTATCTTTTTCTAGCATTATAATGCCACTTAAAAAAATTTACCATTCTTTCAATATATTTTCATTCCTAGTACACATATTAGTTGGAAAATTCATTTAATTGGCAGTAAGGTGGGAATTTAGTCCAAAGTGCAAAGACTCATTTTGATGAGCTGTGTAATCATAAAACATGCAGTGGTGAACTTTCAATTCATAAACAATTACTATTGTTCAGTAAAGATTATTATTGTAGTT
This sequence comes from Lipotes vexillifer, assembly GCF_000442215.2. Classification (NCBI taxonomy): domain Eukaryota; kingdom Metazoa; phylum Chordata; class Mammalia; order Artiodactyla; family Lipotidae; genus Lipotes; species Lipotes vexillifer. The sequence continues at coordinate 1,116,392 of NW_006776793.1, forward strand.
GGCATAATCATGAGAACTTATTTTCACTTGATTATAAGCAGTTCTTACCATCAGATTGCTTATGGCATGCAATAACTCTGCCAAGGGTGTGGCAACCACTCACCAGCACGATCAGCCCACACATTAATGGTTGCCTTGATTAAGCTTCAACACAAACTTAACACACTTCTGGAAAACCTGCGTCAACAGAGTCTCTAACACCTTCCTCACTAGCTAACCAGACATGGGTCATCATTGCTTGGCTTGACTTCTCCTTCCAGCAGCAAATTCATCACAACCTTTGTCAAATAGCTGCATGTTCCTCTTTTTCCCAGGGGGGGCGTATTGTAAAAGGAAGTCATGTCATCCTACAAAGGAAAACAATAAGCAAGTTGTTTGAGTTTTTTGTTTGTAAAGAGTTGACAGGTAAAGTCAGTGTCAGCCTAGAGGGAAAAATAAATTCACAGAAATATTTCCTCATGGAAAAGATGAGCTTCTTGAGCTTTTCTTTTATTTTCCTGAGGGGTCTTCTCAGCATATAAAACAAAGACAGACATTTTTAGTACTCTCCTCCTTGCTGATAATTTTTATTTACTTAGGGAACCTTTTTACTGACAAGCATAAAATATTAAACAGAGAGCCTGGAAGGGACGATATTAGGTAGTACACAGCACCAATGTAGCCTGTTACTCATTCCCATCCTCCCCAGAATTTAATTTTATAGCCTTCTGGAACCTATGGCTCTTTTCTGGTAAAACACATTTTAACTGCTAACTATAAAAAGGAAAATTTATCTCTTCTTAGATTTCTTTTTAGTTAGAACTTCATAGCTGAACTGACTAATTAGTAATTAACTAATTTTAGTAATTAACTAAAAAGTAACATTAATTCCTTAAATAAATCAGACCTCCCTCTGCCTCTCAAGTACTCTATTTAGTACTCCGTAAATCTGTTTCATAAGTTAAGTGATAAGAGATTAGGGATATTTTGAAGAATTGAGACAAAAAAGCAATTCTACAAAAAGCTATTTTGTCTACTTACTTGTTTTTCAACTTCTTTTAGTCGACTCTCATCTTTTTGAAATTCATGAAATGCTTCTTTCACCAGTTTGTCTAGATCTACTTTGTCTTGAAATTCTAGCTCAGGGTTTCTTTCCAGTACAATGGATACAACCATTAGTAACTAGAAGAGACAGACACATTGAAAGCCAATTATATGAACCATAAAAGCAACACAGTCTGGATATGTTTTCATTCTTTACTCAGACTGATGTATGGTCCTCATATTCCACAGTGTGTTCTGTACAATGATAGGCTTTAGGATCATCCATGGATGGAATCTTCCTAACCTTGCAAATTAGTAGCATGAGTTCTGTTTGGAAACCTCACTTTTTTTTTCATTGTATGTATCCCTGTAGCTGTATGGAAATGTTTTTTAGTTACTTAAATAAAACTAATAACTTAGAAAAGTGACTTTTCTAATCCTGTCAACAGTACATAGTGCCCTATTCACCCAAAGTGTCTGAACTCTTTCTGGTCTTCAGGCCTTAATCCTTGGTGGCAAGACACTAAAACAGTGTCCAGTGGAGCACAGGCTGCATCGGGAG
>NW_006776793.1:1117998-1127311 GCF_000442215.2 Lipotes vexillifer
ACAAAGCCAGAGGCAGATGAGTTCAGTGAGATTCTGGATCTAGGCTCAGGATCAAATGACTTGGGAGTCTAGCACCCCAAAATGAGTATAATTCTGTGACATCATAGTATTTTTCAGGGGACAGTTATGTTTTAAACAATATACTTTGACTCTTTATGACATGAGTATTATTTGGTTTGTATAAGCTATCTTAGTTTAAGGCATCATCCTATTGTTTGGCTACCCTATACATTTATCTAAGTAGTAATGTTCATTTTATATGACAAACTGTAATATGCAAAGATTGTATCTGAGTATACAATGCTTGGTAAAGACATTCTCATGATGATTATGGCTCCTAAGTTGGACATGGAACAGGAAAAAGGCCTCATAATTCCCAACTTGGGAATCTTTCTGAATGTATTTTATTGAAATGCTTCCCAAACAGAACTGGAAAGAACCAAAGGAAACAGAAAAATCCAGGGGTCACAATGTGGGAGACCTTGGGGCAGGGCTTTAGTCAAAAGAATTCGAAGTTTTGCTCAAGTACTAAATGTAGATTTCTTCTGCCAAGAGAATGACTTTATTTTATAGACAACTAGGGGCACAAGATACCAAAAGGTTAACAGCACAAGGAAGGCATTCACCCTTCTAATAACCCCATCTTTTCTTGACCCCAGTCTCTGCCTCACTCCCACATGCTATGACACTGACTGGCTGATATTCTTTCCCAAATCCTGGCACATCAGAGATAAGGCTGAATCTCACTTAGCTGACTGTAGCTCCAGATATGCTGGATTTTAGGAGGTGCCACATCCAGTTCAGCACTCACTGAGACCTTCTGTGTCAATAAGACATATTACCCACCCTCAAGAAACACAAAGTCTGATGGAGACATTCCCAGAGAAACAGACAAAGTGAGGATGAGCTATAAATTATATCCATTCATTTGAGGGATTCTCTATGAATTTTTTTCCCTTTTTCTTTACTTATTTATTTTCTCTCTATGTATTTGGTATAATGTTTTAAAATGGCAAAAAAGCATGTGTACACATGCGCATGCACGTGTGTGTGTACATTAGCATTTAACTTTATATGGAGCAATGACGATACACAAAATTACACACCTTCTCTGTTCACAGAAAGATGTCTAGAAAGGTGTCCCTCAAAATAATAGTGGCAATCTATTGTTAGTGGATATAGAGACATTTTTGGCTTTCTTTTATTTTATAATTTTGTAAACTATTGAAATTTTCTACAATAGTCATGAGTTATTTCTGTAAACAGAAAAAAAAAAACACAAATAGAAAAAGGTCACTTCCTGTTTTTCATGGTATTGTTGATGTACTTACTGTGGGGGTGAGTGTATAGCTGAGAAAGTTGGGCAGTTAGCCTTTCCACCCTGATGGATTTAAGATGTTTGAATTGTTCATGTGCTTTGACTTGGGTCAAGGATGGCCATCTTCTCCAGGACTCAACTGGAGATTTGGGTTAGGTGAGGAGTGGAATTCCTGGTCTCTTGGGCAGTTTCCCTATACTAGTTTTCAGGGAACAGATATAAGCACTTCTTCAGCAATCTACATTTTAAAATACAAACCTCCACAACTATCTGTCTGTATTTTGGCTGGTCAATATTTCCCAACATGTCTTCCACAAGGAGAGAGAAATTCATCTCATACATGGTCATATCTGACAGGGTTGGTTGCTGAAAGAAATAACTCAATATTAATATGCTGCATTGTTATATCCTGGTTCCCACTTAATAGGAAAATTTCATTTTCTAGTCAATAATCTTTTTCAGCTTCTACAAAACCTTAGAGAGCATTTTCAGCTATATGACTGGATTTTATATATGTCAAATTACTAAAGCCAACCAGCTGACTATTATGATAAATTAAACCTCCTGTTTTTAGTAGTTATCTTCACTATTTTAATGTTTTTAGGGAAAAGGGACTATATTAGAAAACTACTTCAATACACAAATGGAACAGCCAAAAATTGAGACAACAAGTAAGAGTACATATTGCTTTCAGAATTAACACAAGAAGTTATGCTTGCTGTCAGACTTCAGCATGTAAGTCACCTGCTATTAAATTAACATCATTTCTGTGGCAGGTCCTTTCTGAGCTGGCAGCATAAAAATGCATACAAATAAGTGAAACAATATTATGTGCAGGAAAAAGCAAAACAAAAAAAAAAGTCCTCTACTCTACTTTTTATATTTCATTTAAGACAAGAGTATTGCAAAATCTTCCATTCACATTCCACAAAACAAATGAAAGCAGAAAATAAACTCAAATCTGAACCATATCTGGGCATGGTAGGTAATCCTCAAAGGATGGAAGGGAAGGCTCTAAATGTTAGGCTTATATGGTGGAAAGCAGAAGGAGTCCCCAGAATTATTACCAGAGATGCAGAGATGATGCGTCATACTTATTTGCTTTTACCTCAGTGAACTTAATCACAGCCTCAGAACAATGTCTGTCTACGTACTACTCAAAATGGGACCCAGCAGAAATGTCTCCTTTCAATCAAATGACAGCAGTGTTATTCTGCTTGGTATAATAATGCCTCAGTCCTATATTCAGTATGGTCCATCTATTGTATTCTATATTCAATACAATTCAACATAATGTTAATGTTTACAGGTAGTACCTAATTTGGGGAAAATGAAGCTGGTTGTTCAACAGGGTACGGGCATACCTTGTTTTATTGTGCTTCATTTTACTGCACTTTGCAGATTTTTTTTTTTTTACAAATTGAAGGTTTGTGGCAACCCTGTGTTGTTATATGACGGTTACCAATTTTTAGCAATAAAGTACTTTTTAATTAAGGTACATACATTGTTTTTTTAGACATACTGATATTGCACACTTAGTAGACTACAGTGTAGTGTAAACATAATTTTTATATGCACTGGAAAACCAGAAAATTTTATGTAATTTGCTTTACTGCAATCGTTTGGAACCAAACCTGCAATATTTGAGATATGCCTGTAATTATAACTGCTTAGATGTCTAGCAATGAGACTAATGGGGTTACAGAAGAAAAGGAAGAACTTTTCATGGGTTCACATCAATTTCTTTTCAATATATCTCATTTGAAGAGTCAACCTAGCTAGTATGCAATACAATAGTTAAACCTAGAGAAGAGACATCAAGGCTGCCTTATTTTCCATCTCTGAAAGAAGTGGCAACTGTAGCAGAGAAGTTAAGAGAAAAGGCTCAGAAGTCAAATTGCTGGGGAAGGGGGTTGCACTCTGGGTCAGCTACTTCCTAGATGTGTGACCTTGGAAAAACCACTTAGCTGTGCTTTAGTTTCCTCATCTGTCAAACAGTAACAATAAAGTACCTACCTCAAAAGACTGTTGTGAGGATTAAAGGAGCCCTTAGAAAAGTGCCTGGCACATAAAAATACTTAACATGTAGTTGTTATTAGCAAGGAGAAAATACTAAATGTAAGTGGCCCAGGCAATTAGACAATTAAAAGAATATCTGGTAGGTATTAGCGGGGGTTGGGAAAGAAGCTAACAAAACATTGACAGAGTCCACTGTACATGGACACAAGGCCTAGCAGAAGAAGCAGGACACGAACAGTAGAGGCCAGTTCCCTACCCACAGGAGACAGAGCTGCTCCGTACAACGGTCACAGAGCATCTGGGAAAGGGCTGGAGCACCTATACTGGCGGCTGACAAGAACCACTCAACAGTTTGTTAATAGCATAAAGAATCCTTTTAAAAAAGTTCTTATTCATTTTTGAAAATAAATAATAGATTCACAAAGTTCAAATTCTGAAAGGTTAAAAAGGGTTTTCAGTGAAAAGCTGCTCTGTCCCCCTAGACCACAGTTCCTTTTCCCAAAGGCAAAGACTAGAACGCTACCAATTTCTTATGGATCCTTTCAGAAATACCCTATGTACATATAAACAAAATGAGTATGGGTGTGTGTATTTAAGAATATTTTATTTTCACAGATATAGAGATCAAACTAGTAGTTGCCAGTGGGGTGAGGGAAGAGGAGAGGGGCAAGATAGGGGTAAGGGACTACGAGGTACAAACTATGCATAAAATAAATAAGCTACAAGTATATACTATATAGCAGTGGTCCCCAACCTTTTTGGCACCAGGGACCGGTTTCATGGAAGACAATTTTTCTACGGAGCGGGGTGGGGGTGGGAGGGGATGGTTTCAGGATGATGCAAGCGCATTACATTTATTGTGAACTTTATTTCTATTATTATTACATTGTAATATATAATTAAATAATTATACAACTCGCCATAATGCAGAATCAGTGGGAGCCCTGAGCTCGTTTTCACTTGCCACTGCCTGTAGGGTTTTGATATGAGTCTGCAAGCAACAGATTTATTATGGTCTCTGTGCAGTCAAACCTCTCTGCTAATGATAATCTGTATTTAGAGCCACTCCCCGGCACTAGCATCACTGCCTCAGCTCCACCTCAGATCATCAGGCATTAGATTCTCATAAGGGGCATGCAACCTAGATCCCTCGCATGCGCAGTTCACAGCAGGGTTCGCGCTCCTATGAGAATCTAATGCTGCCACTGATCTGACAAGAGGTGCAGCTCAGGATGTAATGTGAGCGATGGGGAGTGGCTGTAAATACAGATGAAGCTTCACTTGCTCACTCGCCCCCCACTCACCTCCTGCTGTGCAGCCCACTTCCTAACAGGCCATGGACCAGTACTGGTCTGTGGCCCAGGGGTTGGGGACCCCTGCTATACAGCACAGGGAATACAGCCAATATTTTATAATAACTTTAAATAGAGTATAATTTATAAAAATATTGAATCACTATGTTGTACACCTGAAACTAATATTGTAAATCAAGTATACTTCAATAAAAAAAGAATACTTTGTATAAAGACCTTCATCAAGAATAATTTGTTTGATGTTTCAACACTATAAACAGATACAGTACTCCATTTCTTGAAGGCCTAATTATTCCCTGACACCTAAATCATTGTGCATAAGCACAATGATTTAGGTGTCAGGATTAAATAAAATAATTAAATCAAAGAGGCAGTCCAGTTTATATAACTTGGGAAACCATCTAAAGGAGGGAACACTAATTCATTCGGACCAACGGTAAGTTACATCTCAATTAAATGATTGTCTAATGACCTAAAAAGTTACTGTACTTTTCACATTCAGTGCAGTTCTTAACTAGTAATTTCCTTATCCACAGCATTACTAAGTCACCTTGTTTCTTAAGACTGATTTGGTTCTGTCTTTTGAATGTATGTTTTCCTGTGTGTGAGGCCCCCAGCACTGGCCCATTACAGTTGGTGGTGAAGAAATACCACCACTCAGTAATGTCAATATAAGAAACCCTAAATTCACTAATAAGCAAACAAAGGAAGGACAGATTGCTTGGCAAAAGGTCTGACCAAACGGTGTCTTTAAACTGAGAACTTCCGTGAAACATCTGAAATATGATAAAACAAAATTTTTTTTAAACTGAATACAACTTTCAAGCAAAATATCCATTTGTAAAACAAGGCTTTTTTATAGAGGAACACTAAAATTGAAAAATAAAAGGAACTCAGATTGGGAAAAAATATTTCCAATCCAATTGACCAGACTTATTTTCTCCCTTCAGGTATCTGGATACCCCTACTTTAAATACTCTTAGAAAATGGAATAAGTAGAAAAGTTATTTTCAAAGCAGAGAAGGAAAGAACTCTCTGCTCCTTGAGGTCCCTTTAGAAGTCCCTTTACTGACACAAACACAGTGGGGCTGTACCTGGGGCAAATGCCTTCCAGCTACAATGATTCCATTGGGTGTGCGCTCCAGAATCTGCCACACTCGGTCATAGAACTCAGGGGGAGTTCTATTCAAAGACCCATCGATCTGACGCCTGTTCAGCCAACATCTGTAGACGGAAAGAAAATGCGTCAGTGTTGAAAAACAAGCTTGTTCTGGCAGAAAGCAGGGCTTTTATATGGATTAACTGTTCCAATAGAGTGAGCAAGAAAAGCCAAATTCCATCAATGATGCTTATCTACCATGTGTTACAGAGGTTACTAAATATTTCAAAGTGAAAACAGAGCCTGCAGGAAAGGAGAAAACCCCCAAGATTTAAAGAAATTTAACAAGCAAAATGTTATTCTCTAGTAAGTTACTTACAACTCACTATGTGATTAAATGACTTTCTAACATGTAAAGTAGCTCAATGTAAAAACACAGCAGCAGTCATTTTAAAAATTAGTTCATGTGGTCCTCACATACAATAAAATGTAAGCTCCATGAAGGCATGGGCATTGTATTGATATATATAGCTTGATCATTCCTATACACTATTCCAAGAAAGGTGCTTAATAAACACCTGATAAGTGGGTGAATGCTCAAAAAAGCATGATGTATCTAATGAAATTACCTTATTTTAAACCTTATGTGTCAATTTAAACCTTATATTTAGTTTTAAACTTTAATTTAAATATGGCCAAAGTACCAGTGCTGAAGAATCAGTTACCAAATTTTACATGTCATAATAATCGACATGTAAGAGTCAAAATTCTAGATCTATTCTTTTCATGGATTAAGTATTAAATCTTAAAGATATTATAGTTATTTCAATCACAAACTGCTAAAGATGCAGAATTTGCATAATCTGAAAAGAACACACAAATGACATAGTAGTATATTCTTACAAAAGCTGAAGATAGTAACAAATATAAACTTTTTATACTTGGTATTAAAACAGGCTGCAGAGTAAAATGTGTCATCAACCACAAGGTGGGAATGTAATGACCAACAGTGTTTCTAGGTGTGAAAATAGCTATGCATGATACAGTAAACATAAAAAGACATTTTTGTTCTGGTGAAAGAGGACCAATGAAATTACATCACTACATAAGTGAGGAGGCACTTTTTTGGACATACAGCTTCTTTGGGTAGACCCACACTTGTGTGGCTGGGTTCAGTGCTATGCTAAAGAGAAAAAGCCAAAGGAGTTCCTTCATGACGTTTTATTTTGGATAATGGGTGTGCAAACTGAATATCCTATATTCTGCATTTGATTTTTTTCCCCCTATTTCCTTTGTTTGGCAACAACAAAAGAGATGTTTTCCGAGTTCTATGAAGTCATGGTTAATACTATAAAGTGGAGATGTTTGCTTAGAACAACATAAAAGGTAGAAATATGTGAATACTCACAGAGGAGGAATTATTTTAGAAGAATTCTCTTATTTTTACTTTTTTGGCTTTTTATTTTGAAAAAAATTAGACTTACAGAAAAGTAAAAAAAAAAAATTAATGAAGTTCCTCTTTACTCAGCTTCCTCTACTTCTGTCATCTTACATAACCAATAGCACAACTATTCGAAACCAGGAAATAAACTACTAATCTATGGACCTTATTCAAATTTTGCCAATTTCACCACAAATATCCTTGTTTTGGTCCTGGATCCCATCCAGGACCCCACACTGCGTTTAGTTTCCAGGTCTCCTTAGGCTCCTCTACTCTGTGACAGTTCCTCAATCTTCATCTTTCACGACTTTGACATTTTAGAAATGTCAGTTATTTTGTAGAATGCACCTCAATTTAGGTTCGTCTGACGTTTTCTCATGATAAGACTTAGGTTATGCATTTTTCACAGGAATACCCAGAAATGGTTGTACCCTTCTCAGTACATCATATCAGGGGGTATGTGATGTTGATGTATCTTATTACTGGTGATGTTAACCTTGATCATTCAGTTAAGGTGGAGTCTGCTAGGTTTCTGCACTGTCAAGTTACAATTTTTCCTTTTACAATTAAAAAGTATCTTGAATGGAAATACTTTGAAATTATGCAAATTTTCCATTTCTCATCATACTTCTACCCACTAAATTTAGTGGTTCTTGCCTGCAATAGTTATTACTCTTGTATTTGCCTAATGGTGATTTTTTTATTTCCATCATTCCATCTATACTTATTAATTGGAATTCCATTGTAATACAAGTCCCTTCTCTCCCATTTATCTATTTATATCAGCATGGACTCATGGATATTTATTCTACCAGATGTAATCCAATAGTATCATTATTTATTTTCTTGCTCCGATTGTTCCAGCTTTGGCCATTGAGCCTTCTTCACATTGTCTCCAGCATCCTTCTAACACACCTCTATAATTTTTTGGAGCATTTTCTTACGTTCTGGTACCACAAGATGCTCCAGGTTCGTCTTGTACTTTTCTTGCCCCAGCCCTGGAATCAACAATTTCTCCAAGGAACTCTGGTTCCTTTATTAGAAAGTGGTATTTGGAAATCAATATCTGGGCACTAGGTTTGCTCATTGCTATTGGGGTTTCATTGCTTCTAGGGTTCTTTCAGTGGACAATTAGAAAAGATACGGATGTATGCTCGCATATACACATCCACATTTATTGCTGTATCTATTTCTGTATCTATACATCTGTGTAAAAATCATGAATTCATAATGATACTCCCAATTCCAGCCCCAAACCACAGGGTATATTCTAGCCACTCCTCTTTCCTTATTTGTAACTACATTTTCCAACAGTGAAAAAAAATCTGGCTCAAATTAGCCACATTTAGTTATTTATTTAATATCAGTGTGTGTATGTATACACACCATATATATAACACTATGTGTGTAAGTATGTGTGTGTTTATATATATATATATAAATAAATATATATAAATTCCAGAATTGCTAATTCCTACCTCTGTGAGAAAAAAAAATTATTACACAGAGTACAGGATTTGTGTGCAGTTCTTTTTTGTTCAGCTTTACAGTGTCTAGTCAATGTTTTCCAAAGGTACTTTGGTTAATTCTTGTCATCCCCTCCCCCTTCAGTGTGCTAATATTATTCATTTGTAATATGGTTAGGGTCAGTTGTTACTGTTTGTATTCTATTTTGGGTACCTTGCACACATGGATAAATTTTAATTAATTATTTATATTTGGGGAATATAAAACATTATCATAGTTTAAGAGTCAGAGCTATTCAAATGGTATACTCAAATGGAAGGTATATTCAAATGGAAGTATTGCTCAACCCTCAACCCTACTGCACTGTACCTATTTTTTTCATTCTTCCCACCCTGTTCCTCCCCACTCCCTGAAGGTAACCAATTTCATTAGTTTCTGATTTATCCTTCCTGTATTTCTTCTGTAAAAGTAAGCAGATATCCCCTTCTTTCTTACATGAAGAGTAGTGTACGATACATACTCTTTTGTATTTTGCTGGGTTTTTTGTTAATTTTTATTTTATTTATTTTATTTATTTGGGTTGCTCCTGGTCTTAGTTGTGGCAGGCGGGTTCCTTAGTTGCAGCTCACAGCCTCCTTAGTTGCGGTTCAGTTCAG
>NW_006776793.1:1127560-1134608 GCF_000442215.2 Lipotes vexillifer
GCAGCTCCTTAGCTGCAGTACGTATGCTCCTTACTTGTGGCACATGTGCTCCTTAGTTGCGGCTGGCGGGCTCCCTAGCTGCAGTTCGTGGGCTCCTTAGTTGTGGCATGTGAACTCCCAGCCACAGCATGCATGCGGGATCCAGTTCCCTGACCAGGGATCGAACCCGCGTTTCCCCACACTGGAAGGCAGATTCTCAACCACTGTGCCACCAGGGAAGTCCTCTGGTTTCTCTTCAGAGTGTATACATCTTTTGCCGTTTATTTTGCTGTTTTTATGTAACAATATAGCCTAGAAATTATTCTATATCAGTTCATAGCGACCACACTCATTCTTTTTTCACAACTTCATAGTACTCCACTGTGTGGACATACCACAGGTTATCCAAATAATCCCTCATGCATGGGGACTAAGGTCACAGGCATTCCAAAATTTGCAATTATAAACAATGATGCAATGAACAACCTTGTGCATATATATAATATCTATTCATGCTGTTGGAGGCAACCTCCAGGGTGGGTCCCTAAAAGTAAGACTGCTGGGTCAAAGGGTAAGTACAAATGTAGACTTTTTTTTAGATGTTGTCCAATTCCCATATAGAAGAGTTGTGGTCACCAGATATATATGGGAGTGTCTGTTTCTCCACAGCCTCAGCAAATGTTTGCCATACTGTATAACTTTGCTAGTCTGATAGATGAGAAATGGTATCTCAATGTGTTTTAATTTACATTTCTCTAATTATGAGTTAGTCTGAACATCTTTCCGAATATTTAACGTCCATTTTTAAATTTTTTTTAACATCTTTATTGGGGTATAATTGCTTTACAATGGTGTGTTAGTTTCTGCTTTATAATAGAGTGAATCAGTTATACATATACATATGTTCCCGTATCTCTTCCCTCTTTGTCTCCCTCCCTCCCACCTTCCCTATCCCACCCCCATTTTAAAATTTTTTAAATGAACTGATCAATCATATTTTCCCCCATTTTTCTCTTAGGTTTTTGGTTCTTTGTCCCTCAGTTTTTAAGATTCTTGGATATTAGCTCTTTGTAACAAATGTTTTGTTCCAGCTTCTCAGTTGTCTTTTGGCATTGTCTATTTTTTCACCACGCAAAATGTTGCTTTAATTTTTATATAGTCTTAATAATCTTTTATTGCCCCTGGGTTTGAATCATAGTTAGAAGTCTTTCCCATACCAAGGTTACAAAGGAATTTACCCATGTCTTCTTTTATTTTAATTTATTTTTTTATATTTATTCCATTTTATTTTTTTTGGCTGCGCTGGGTCTTTGTTGCTATGCACGGGCTTTCTCTAGTTGCAGTGAGCTGGGGCTACTCTCTGTTGTGGTGTGCGGGCTTCTCATTGCAGTGGCTTCTCTTGTTGCAGAGCACAGGCTCTAGGCATGTGGGCTTCAGTTAGTTGTGGCACGCATGCTCAGTAGTTGTGGCTTGCAGGCTCTAGAGTGCAGGCTCAGTAGTTGTGGCACATGGGCTTAGCTGCTCCATGGCATAAGGGATCTTCCCGGACCAGGGCTTGAACCTGTGTCTCCTGCATTGGGAGATGGATTCTTAACCACTGTGCCACCAGGGAAGTCCCAACCCATGTCTTCTTTTAGCACTAGTGTGGTTTCATTTTTTTTTTTTTAACGTTTAGATCACTAATCTGTTTGGAGTTTATTCTCAAGTACAGTATAAAGTATGAATTTTATTTTATCTTTTCCAAATGGCTATCCAGTTGTCCCATCACTATTTATTTTAAAAGTCCATCCTTGACCCAATGATTTTGAGATGTCATACACGAAATTATCATACCTGAAATTTCCATATGTTCTTGGGGGGTCTATTTTATTCTGGACTTTTTATTCTGTTCAACTGTTCTACTTTTCTGTTCATGTACCAGCATCACGTTATTTTAATTATAAAGACTTTTAAATATTTTTACTGTCTCTCTTAGGGCAAGTCTTTGTTTTATGTTTTTCTGGTTATTCTTGCATGTTTTTTTTTTCCACAGGAAGTTTAGTATTAACTGGTCTAACTCCATAAAACAGCTTGTTGGAATTTTATTGGAATTTCATTAAACTTGTAAACAGACATCTTTAAAATGTTGAGTTTTCCTGTCTAAGAACAAGGATGCTCTTCCATTTGTTCAAATATACTTTTGCATTAGACTTATTTTCTAGGTATTTCTAGGCATATAACTATACCTTGGAAAGTACCAGGCACACAGATAGTGCTCAATAAATGCTTGCTTAAATAATTTTATTAAAGCACTTTCTGTAATAAAAATAACTCTTCAATTCAATGCAATCCAAAGTATTTGTTTTGCTTTTATTCTAAGGTTAGCACAAGTTAAGTCTAAGACAAGTTTTACCTGAGTAAGTTTACAGTCTACTTAGAGAGACAGAGTTACAGGCAAAATATTTAAGTAACATTACCAAATCCAAACTTTTATGCCAAAATGTTGGGAGGAATTGACCAAAGTGGAATGAAGTGTTACATTCTGCACAGAATAATAAAGATTAAGAAACATTTACAATCTATACTTGAAAAAAGTATAAAATTCAAATCAACACAAAATCACAACTGAAGACAATTTTTTTGGTTTTTTTTTTTGCGGTATGCAGGACTCTTACTGCTGTGGTCTCTCCCGTTGTGGAGCACAGGCTCCAGATGCGCAGGCCCAGCGGCCATGGCTCATGGGCCTAGCGGCTTCGTGGCATGTGGGATCTTCCCAGACCGGGGCACAAACCCGTGTCCCCTGCATTGGCAGGCAGACTCTCAACTACTGTGCCACGAGGGAAGCCCTGAAGACAATTTTAATTAGTATCTCTAGGTATGCTGCCTATCTACTGGTCTTTGATAAAGGACCCTCATTACCTTCCATTCCGTTGAGGCTGCAGAATATCCAACAGAAGCTGTTTCACTTCACTAGGTGACAACTGATATAAGTCTCTGGCTGGCTTGTTTCCACCACGGATCTGTAGTTCATACTTCATAGCATGGATGATCCACCTGAAACAAAACAGGGAAAGCATGAATCCATAACTCTTGAAATAAAATCACCTTGTGCTTCTTATGGCAATGCCCTTAACGGCACTGACCCATCCAAAGAGGAATGAAGAAAAGGCCATTTGAATTTCCTGAACTGCTGATATAATTACTTCCATCAAGATTATGTGACATGATCAGCCTCTTAAAAATGAGCCCTGCTCGTGCATATGTGGATAGGTAGTAAAACATGAAAATAGACAGGTACTTAGGTTCTTACCAAATGAGACTGATGAGTAGTGGCTGCCACACTACTATTTTCTTAATACTAGATATATGAAAAAAACAAATATGATAAAAATAAATCACTTTAAGAAACGGGCTGAGATATGCTATTATATAAACATTCCTTTCCCAGGAAGGATAAGTATTTTTTACCTACTTCATTTATTTTGTAGTCATTAATTGGAAGGGACAGAGAAATACCTGCCTTTGGAATACAGGCACACAGTTAGTTATAACTTAATTATACTAGTATATCAGAGAACATATTTTAATCAGTAGATTTCAGAAAAATCTATTCTTTAATAGATATTTAAATGCTGTTCATAAAACACATTTGTATTACAGAAAGAGCTTTAATGTGATTATTTAGGAAAGCATTTATTGAGTACTATTTGTGTGCCTGGTAGTTATGTGCCTAGAAATGCCTAAAATATTTCATTATTTTATGTGTAAATAATTTTATTATTTAACTTGAGAAGCTTTTAGTAAGTATTTGTACAGTTTCATCTCATTTCATTTATTGTATTCTGAGGAAAGAACTTGGATAAACTAGTTATGCAAACCAAAGAAAACTCAGGAAATAATATTATGCCTTAGGGAACCAGAACTCTACAGACCATTAGGAAAAGCTAGGGAATTAGTTTTACACAGCAGATTCCTGTGCTTTATCCTTAAATCCTTTGGTGAACACTGAATAACAAACAGACAGAGAACTCCAAAGAACATGTCTTCATTCACCCAGGCTTTGTCTCCCAAAGGGGGTACTGTGTAGCCAGCCCACAGGTAGAAACGTCTAGTTATAGCAACAAAGATTTAAAGTGGCGAAGTTACTGTGCCCAAGTATTTCAATATCTTTCTCTTATACACTTCTTTGAAAGACTGCCTACCGGTTATTGCAGGTACAGAGATGAAAATGTTAGGTGGAAATAATCAAAAGATTCAAGTCCTTCTTTCTGCCAAGGTTGGTTTGCAAAACAGCAGTGATGCATCCTCATGGAATGACTTTACTGTCTCTCAATGGAAAAAATGGTAAGAAAAATGGTAATTGTTTCCAGTTGAGCAGGAAGTAATATCAACCAAGCATATCACCCTGCCCACTGGGCCAGGCCATAAGCCACAAGGCAGTGTGTCTCCTGTGACTGCTCCAATCCCTCTGATAAGGCAACTCTCAGCTCTTTTTCCTATCCTCTTCACTATTCTTTGTTGTTGCCATTTCTGGAAGTTAGAAATTTAACTAGTCTGCCAGTCAAATGCAGACTATGTTACATGACACTGAGATAGATTATAAAGGCATGAGAGATACACAAGGATAGAACATAATAATTTTAAAAATATATAACATTACTATTACTACTGATAGTACATGACAAATATTTAATACTTGCTCTTTGGTAAGAACACTAAAGATGACAAGGTATCTACAAACAACAAATTACATGTTTGCGAATTTTCTGGTATGTGCAACAACAGAATATGTAATGGAGTTAAGATGTACAATTTGCACTTCTCTAATCAGCTGAAAAGCAAAACTGGACTGAACCTGTATTATTGCCAAAGACTAGAATTTATTTACTTGTTCATCTTCATTATTATGAACTACATTTAATCAAAATGTTATACAAGCATAAAAGTCACAAGGATATAGTTACTAGTTACTCTGGATGTTTTGATGTTAAAGTTGCTTATGAAATTAGTTCTTTTAAAAATTTATTTTATTGGAGTATAATTGCTTTACAATGTTGTGTTCATTTCTCCTGTACAATGATAAGTGAATCAGCTATATGTATACCTATACCTCCTCCCTCTTGGGCCTCCCTTCCCCACCCCATCCCACCCATCTAGGTTGTCACAGAGCACTGAGCTGAGCTCCCTGTGCTATACAGCAGGTTCCCACTAGATATCTATTTTACACATGGTAGTGTATTTATGTCAAACCTAATTAGTTGTTACAGAAACATTTCAGTTACAATAAACTGCTCCATGGACTCTCTTTAAAATATAAAAATTCTATTTTTAATTTTATAGGTTGGACAAAATTGTTTTCTATTTATTATTTTATTTCTTTATTTAACATTTAAAATTTACATTTGAGGCAGCTTAGTAAAATAGAAGGAACATCAAATTGAAAATCTAAAGACCAGCCTTTTGGTGTCCCCAAACAACTTAATGTCATGAAAAGAAAAATGGGGTAAAGGGGTACTGTTCTAGATTAAGAGTGACTTAAGAGATGTAGCAACTAATGCCATGTGTGGGCCTTCTTTGGGACCCTGGTATTTTTAAAACAAAGTCATTTTGGGGACAACTAGAGAAATATGAATAAAAACAGTGTACCAGGTAATATTAAGGAATTATTGCTAATTTTGTTGGGTGTGATAATGGTACTGTGGTTATTAAGAAAATGTCCTTTTTCTTACTTTAGATATATAGTTACTAAAATATTGAGGGGTAAACGTCAAAATGTCATTTGGCTGTAAATTTCCTTTATAATTTACAGCCAAAAAAAGTAAAGAAAATATAGTAAATATAAATTACTAACAATTGCTTATACCCATTTAAATAATGTGTATATAGTAATTTACCAAACTATTCTGTTATTACACATTTAAATATTTTCATAATGAAAAGAAAAAACAATGAAGACAGACCTGAATACCAATTCTGTCACTTACGAACTGAACCCCATTTCCAAGTTATTTTTCAAATGGGAATACTGTATTACTATTACTTGTTCAGCTCATTTTATGAAATTATTTTGAGGAATAAGTAAGACAATGTTATGTTAAAACTGTTAAAATGCTTTTGAAATTATAGAGTTCAATTTTTATGTTCAATTGTTATGTCCAAATTATGTTAGCAAACTCCTTTTATTTTACTTCTCAAACTCAGGTTGGAAGAAGTGCCTCATTGATTTCACTTCGGAAGGTATCCTCATCTAAAGTAACTAAATTTTTTAAAACACTTACTTTTTAAGGTCCTCCCAAAACTTGAGTTATTAAAACTACACATTATCTATCACATTTACCTTTTAAAACCTTCAGTACCATAAACAAAGATAGTTGGAGATCTAAAAATTTCCCCTCAGGCTTCTATTTACAAAATCTCAGCAGTTCTGTGAGCAAATTATAGAAAACATTGTACTCAGCAGCCACCGAAGAAAGATGACTTTTTAAAAAAAATAAATTTATTTATTTATTTATGGCTGTGTTGGGTCTTCGTTGCTGCATGTGGGCTTTCTCTAGTTGAGGCGAGTGAAGGCTACTCTTTGTTGCAGAGCATGGGCTCTAGGCGCACAGGCTTCAGTAGTTGTAGCACGTGGGCTTAGTAGTTGTGGCTGGCGGGCTAGAGCACAGGCTCAGCAGTTGTGGCACATGGGCTTAGTTGCTTCGCGGCATGTGGGATCTTCCCAGACCAGGGATCAAACTTGTGGCCCCTGCACTGGCAGGCAGATTCTTAACCACAGAGCCACCAAGGAAGTCCCAGAAGGTTCATTTGAGCACAAATGAATCTAACTTATTTGCCAGATTGTTAAAAATACATTATTCATTCAAAAATATTGGCCAAGTTAATCTGTTTAGCTTGGAATTCTTCAAAAGACTAAAACAGAAACAGCCAAACAGCCTTATATATGAACAGACACTTAGAGAAAGTAAATAACCAAGTGAGTCACATAGTTTAGAAAATCAAAGATATTTTAATCCATTTTTAGAACTACTGATACAAAAGAGCATTAATTCCTTTGCATGGGAAAATCTGGCTTCTTACCCTCATTCCTGTC
>NW_006776793.1:1134618-1179822 GCF_000442215.2 Lipotes vexillifer
GACAAAGTCACCAAACCTGATTTGACAATTCCAATGTAAAAGCACTTAATGCAAAATGGGGAAAGCAAGCAAGCAAGCAACTGTGGAAGGTCAAAAGAATGAAGGTTATTCTTGGACCAGATCCTTATAAATTCAGTCTGCCTAAAGAACCAGGGACATGCTCTATTTGACAATAAGCAAATGAGAGAGAGGCAGATGCACACTACTGACCAGATCAACCTTCAAATGTAGCATGGTCTGACTTGACAATGAATTCCTCCACAATGCTGGAAAAATGTGAAGAGGTGGCCTAGTATTCCTATACAGTCCTGGGAATAAGTTTATCCCTCTAAAAACTCTTTTAATGTGAGGTTGGTTAGCATGTTGTGTATGTATTGGCATTTTCCTTTCCAACCTGCCCCAATTAAGGAGTGAAATATAAAATAAGGTACATGGAAATCTGACATCACTGGTAAATCAGAACAGCTGACATTTTCTGAAAAAAATGTTATAAAGAATAGCACTGATCCACAGCAAGAAACAATTTTTAAAATAATCATTTTGAGGTTATTTCAAGATACTAAGATACAAGTTTACTGTTTACTGATACAAGTTTACTGTTAAACAAGTGAACAAATAACTGTGCAAACATTTTACTAAGCTATATGACAGGAGATGAAAAGTTGCAAGAAGGGACTGTTCTGCTCGATTCCTATTAATACAAAGAGGGTGACAATTTGATGAGGCGAAGTGAGCTTCCTGTTTGGTAACTGGAGAGCAATCACTCACCCACTCTACCTCTGATCTAATCATAACAGAATAGAGGTAGAACTCCATCATCTCACTTCTTTACCTCATATCAAATGGCAAAAGCAAAGTACTATGAATGAGTATCAAACCATGCTAATGAACTCAGAGCTGCAGTTATCTCCTTTTTCCTTTACTGCACAAGCAATGTTATGGTCTGGTACCTATGACACCAAAGGACTTCTCTTAAGCACTGGATGTGTGATCCACAGATGCAGCTGTGGGCATTAGAAGACAAGACATGCATGGATCATAATGGCTTTACAGAGGATGTTCTGGCAGTATGAAAAGCACGGATGAAAAAGACTTGATAACATATATCCTCAAGGGTTGTCTCCTGAATAATAGACCTAGAGCAGAAAGCAGTTGATTGGAGGTCTTTACAGTAATGGGCCTGTCAGGAACTTGATCTATTTCAACATGAAAGCTGGAGCACAAATCAATAATGAGACAGCAAATCAAATCATTACCACACTAGAATACCATTCCTGTGAGCAGGTTAATTTTGTTCACTGGAGTGCCTGATAGCAGTAATGTTGAAGAAATTGCATTGGCAGGATTAACCTTGGGAAAAAGAGAAAAGAAACATGGTGGTATTGGTTTAAAGCAATTGAGGCAGTGGGTGATGTAAATAAATAAAATTTAAAAATCCAAAAACCTCAGAGAGAGAGGTTAAAACAGAGAGATACAAGCATACATAGTACAGGAGAATTGTGTGTAAGGTGTACCGTGACTAAGACAAATGTTCTTATTTTGTATGTCCATTCAGCCTAATGAATGTTAGCATTTCAGGAGGAATATGGTGTTAAAAGCTGGCTAAACTATCAACCTCTTTAATCATAATCAACATTTAAAAGATAGAAACAACAGTAAAAAGTCAGATATGAATGATTCTGAAATGCTTTAATTAACCTATAAGGAAATTAAAAGAAAGAATGTTTTCTATAAATCCCTTCCCTTCTTTCTTTTAAAATCATGCTACAAACAAAAACGGGTGACTTAGAAGAGCAAGAAATTCAACAATTTATAAGAAATTTGACACTCAAGGACTCTATAAATGAATAATTTGTTCTTAAGCAAGGTTTTAAGCAAAACCTTCCAGGGACTAGTTCAAGGTAAATTTTGTAAAGAAACATATAAATGAGTATGTGTTTGCTGCTAGCAGTAAATGCAAGGAAGCTGTTCAGTAAGGAGCTGAGGTCTGAGTAAAATTTATTTAAAATAAGTTCCAATAAAAATATATTAAAAAGATACAAAATTACCTTTTTTCTTTTCAGAAGGGCACTATCACAAGCCTCACAGACAGGATAACTGCAGTTCTCTGAGGTTGTTAGATATCCCTTGAGTAGAGACAGGGTTCCAAAACCTTTCTGTTAATATGGTGGAGGAGCACCGTGGGCAGGCACAGGAGAATTTTTTTTTTAATTTTTATTTAATTAATTTATTTATTTGGCTGTGTTGGGTCTTTGTTGCTGCACGTGGGCTTTCTCTAGTAGCAGTGAGTGGGCGCTACTCTTTTGTTGTGGTGCGCAGGCTTCTCATTGCAGTGGCTTCTCTTGTGGAGCACGGGCTCTAGGCGCGCGGGCTTCAGTAGTTGTGGCTCGCAGGCTCTAGAGTGCAGGCTCAGTAGTTGTGGCACACGGGCTCAGTTGCTCCTCGGCATGTGGGATCCTCCTGGACCAGGGCTCAAACCCGTGAACCCTGCATTGGCAGGTGGATTCTTAACCACTGCGCCACCAGGGAAGTCCCCACAGGAGAATTTTTCAGTGTCTGCCATGTGCTTCATGAGGTCCCACCAGATGATGGTGGGGTAAGACCATGTCAGATGGCAGCAGAGAATCCAAAAGGGATTTTGAGTTAAGGTTTCTTTATGAAATGCTTGGGATCATTCCACTGGGCCTTGAAGGAGAATCAACTACGGTGGAAAGGGATACCTCTAGGGTGAACATCTCTTGTGGGAGCAGAGGATCTTTGCAAACCTAGGACTGGAAGACAAGGGTGAGTATGTGTGTGTTTGCTGGAGGGGGTGGGTGGGGCATGGGATCCTCCTCCTTGGGATTTGTACTCTGCAGAAAGAAATCCCCAGAGGTACTTGCTCTCCAAATGCCACAAGATAGAGGACCTCAAATTACCAAATGTCACAGCATTACTGTTTAAGTTTTATCCTTTGCAAAAGACCTTCACATTCCTTACCCAGAACTGCCACAAACCAATGAAGAAGCCAAAGCAGGGACAGCCTCCCTATTTTATATACATGACAGCTGGAAGAGGGATGAGAAGCATGAACTCTGGAGTCATTCACCCTAGGTTCAAATCATGGTTTTTAGTATTGTGACCAAGTGCAAGTTACTTAACTTCACTGAATTTTCATAGTATCTTAATATATCTCTTGCACTGTACAAGGGGCTAACCTAGAATCAGTTCCAAATCATCCCTATTTTCTTGGTCTCATGGTGAATAAAGGGGGCAAAATCTTATTTTTTATGTTTGTTAATTTGTAACTGTTCAGCCTCCTTGGTGTGTCTGGTACTGTACAATGCTAAATAGTACTGACCCTAGATTGGAGGACTGACAAACTAAAGACAAAAACCATCAGGAGGCAATGCACATCATAGCTGCTACATGAATATTTGAATGTAAAATGGGTCATAGGTTGAAATCATGTAGAAGGTACCATAAAGGTCATAAGGTTTTAGAAACAAACAGTGAGGCCTGTTTCCCTTAAAAGAGAGCAACACTATACATAAGTGAAAACATGCACAAAGTATTTAAGATTGAAGAACAAGAACTTTGGAGTCAGGCAGTCCTGGGTATAAATCCTAGTTCTTTCACTTACTGATTTAAGTTATCTAAGCTCTCTGAATCTCAAGCTGTTTACTTTAAAATGGGGGTCCTAGTGTCTACCTCAAAGTTGTATGGATTAAATCAGATAATATATATGAAGTATTTTTAGCATATTGTCTAGCATATAATAGGTGTGCAATAAATAACACGTGGTTATGGAGATGGAGGAGGAAAGGAGGATGAAACCGTTCACCAGAGTAAACTTTTGAGTGCAATAACAATATGTTACTCACGTATGTATCCCCTTAGATCCTTACAGGGAATGCTGCTTAGAGAAGTACCATTATAAGGTAATTTGTACCATGCTCTGATATGATTAACTGCACCATTCCATTAATAAGTGGAGAAAGTGCTACATCCTTCTATTCTCTATATGTATGACTAGATTTTCATATAAACAAGGTCCTGTTTAACTTTGTCATTTCCTGAAGGACATGACTTGTACAAACCAAGTGCATTTATCAAAATTAAGAGTCCTTTATTTCTCTGAGAGCCGTGCTTTTATTTTTCCTAAATTCCCCATCACTAGCTCAAGGCAAACTACCTGAATCTACTTATAACCTATATATTAAACAATCTGTCAAATTTTATTGAACATCTCTTGTGGGCTAGACCACAATACAGATAGGAAGAGAAGATGTGGTTTCTATCCTTAGCAGAAGTAAATTTCTTAAATAAATTACTTCTTATTTAAAAAAAAAAAAAAAAAGACTCCGGGACTTCCCTAGCGGCACAGTCGTTAAGAATCCGCCTGCCAATGCAGGGGACACGGGTTTGATCCCTGGTCTGGGAAGATCCCACATGCCGCAGAGCACCAAAGCCCACGTGCCACAAATACTGAGCCTGCACTCTAGAGCCCGCAAACCAAGCTACGGAAGCCCGTGCGCCTAGAGCCCGCGCACTGCAATGAAGAGTAGCCCCCACTCGCCACAAGTAGAGAAAGCCCACGCACAGCAACAAAGACCCAACGCAGCCAAAAATAAATTTTAAAAATATAAATAAATTTAAAAAAATTAGACTCCTTCCCCACTGACAATGTCCCAGTGTTTACAGCTGACCCTGTGAGTCCAGCATATGGGGGAAATACATATAATAAGTTGGGCAGGGACACTGTTAATACCCACAATGGGAATATAATGCCTCGATTAATTCCAGGATGAGTTTCAGGACAGTGAATAAAGTTTCCTGGCAAATTTCTTCATTAGGAAGCTTTTTTCTACCATTAGATTTCTTCTATCATTAGATACTAAGTCAGATGCTCTGTCCTGACATTTTTATTTCAGGTGACAGTTTGAGAAAAAAAGAGTATTTTATTTCTCACGGAAGGTACTGAACATATAGAATAGCAGATACAAAAACAGGAAGAAAACTATTTTTAGAATAAACTAAAGATACTTCATTCCCATGCAGAGAAAGAAGCTTCAGGTCAGATGGATTCAAGGAAGAAAATTACATTGGATTTTTGAGAGAACATAAATTAGCCTAAAATGCTGAATAAGCAGTAAAGGAAAATCTACTTAGAGGCTGAAAAACACAGCATTGTAAAATCCTGGGGAACAGTTAACTTTTACTTTAAGCCTTTGCTTAAGTCACGGTAAGGATGACTATCACTTAAAGAGTCCCCTGAATAGAACATTTGCTACAAATAATATGCTTTGGAAGAGTTATAACCTATACTTCTCAGTCAGCCTCAGAGAAATGCCTGAATCTGTGACAACAGAGTACTTTTAATACCTGTATGGATACAAAGAATCACACCTCTTTTCATTTAGAGACAACTCACATGAAAGACCCATTTCTGCATCCTCATATATAGTCAAAAATTAGAGCTGAAAATTTTAGAGCTGAGACCGAAAAATCATGATATGATTCAAAGTTCTTATAATTGATTTGGAATACATCCTAATATTTGAAAGGAACTATTTTAAGGGATAAAAATGAAGGTCAAGTTCTATGCAGAGTGAGCTCATTTCTCAATCAAAAGAAAGAAGAGATAAAGAATAGGAAGCGCACCTGAAATATACTCTAACTAAAATCAGGTAAACAGTTTAAAAACTAATAATCTCAACTAAAAAAATTTAAATAAAACTGAAAAACATAACTTACAAAGTAGAAATCTCCCAGAGAAAATAATTGACACCGATTTTATGTATATTTTTCCACATATACATTATACATATATATATATATATATATATATATACACAGTATTATTGTTCTTTTATAAAAAATAGAACAATATATTTGCAACTTTTTTTTTTCACTTAATTTATCTTGGACATTTATAAATGTCAGTATATTGACTCTATCTTGTTACTTGTAATGGCTGCACAGCATTTTATTGTATGGCCCACTATTTCAAACAAGCATGAAATGAAGACTGCTGTTAAAGCATGCCTAAATTCCTAGAATGAGAATTGTTGAAACGAGAGCCATTCAGATACTTCCAATAAGCAGCTAGTTTGTAATGTAATTTTTTGAAGGAAACAATGGGTAATCATTTTACATAAAGTGCTTCATACTCACATGCAAAATTAAAACTAAGAAATGAAAGGGAAAATAAAATCAATCTAGCAATAGAAGAAAGAAAAAAAAAAGAAACAAGAAAGCATGGTAACTAGAAAACAAAATATAATGGTAGAAATAAGTCAAAATATAAATGAAATGGCACAAATATCACATATATTTCTATTAAAAGATAATAAGACTGGATTAAAAGTAAATATGGCATGAATGTTAAATATAAAAGACATATCTATACAAAATGAAAAAAGAACATTGAAGGTAAAGGAATGGAAGACAGTATACCAAGCTAATAAAAATGAAAAAAGAAAGCAGGCACGGCAGTAATATTAGACACAAAGAATTCATTTGTTATATTTCATGCATTGTAATGGGATCATGGTTATGCTTTTAAAAAGTCCTTATGTCTTAGAGATACACACTGAAGTATTTACAGATTAAATGATATGATGGATTTGCTTTAAATCTAGATGGGAGTGTGGGTGAGGTAGGTAGTTGGGGGGTATGAGTGAAATAAGATTGGCCATATGATGATATTGTTGAAGCTGAGTAATAGTATGGGCTTTATTATACTATTTTCTATACTTTTGTAGATGTTTGAAATTAAAAATAATTTTTTAAAAATAATTCAATTACAAAATAAATGACACAAGGAAAGATACATTGTTCAAACATGGCAACATGGACAAAAACAAAGCTTTAAAATATATAAAGCAAAACGGATAAAAATGCAAGGAGAGATTGACAAATTCATAATCAGGAGAACATTTTACAATTTATCAGCAATCGAAAGTCAAGTAGGACAGAAATAGTAAAGATATTGATGATCTAATTATACAACTAGCAAGCTAAACCCTTATTCACACTCACACACATTCACAGGTATTTGCGCCTGACAGGCTACACAGTCTTTTCAAACACTTGATCATCCCCCAAACTGGCCACATGTTAGGTTACTCTATATGCTCAAGTATTGTTTTTTGTTGACTTTTTTACAATTAGGACATATTCACATGATACCTGCATTCAATACAATCAAAAATATGTTTAAAAAAATGAAAAGACGCATTTGTACTTTACTCGGTTGTGGCAGGCCTTTTAAACATATTATTTTGTTTCATCTCACACAAAACAATGAGGCTGGTATGAAAACAGGAGGGAGGTTCAGCCACTGGCCTCAGGCCACTGAGATGATGAGTGGAGGTCTGGACTTGCACTCAGTTCCGCTGGACGCCAGAGCCTGGTCACGTGCTTACTGCACTGCCTCACACAGTGCTTGGCTAAGAAGGTTCAAGATCACCAGAGCCTTACTTTCAACTTCTCCAAACAGAACACTTACAATTTTAATGACTAAAATTTAGATTTTGGTAGAAAATGGATACAGAAGAATATTCTTAAAAGGACCAAGTTTTTATTTGAGTGTGTCCTCCTGACACCTAATTTTACTAAAAAAACCCCACTCTTCTCTTAAGTCTTATCCACTTATTTATAGGATTTTTTACAAGTATTGTGCATAATGGGGTTTTTGTTTGTTTATTGTTTAACATGATACATCTGTTTAAACCCCTGGAGTTTGATTTTACCAGAGAACAGAGTTATTCCCCTACATCTCATGTTGGGAGTTAAATATGTTTAACAGGAGGGTTTTTTTCAGGCCACTAGTATTTATTTCTTCATACCACCAGATGTTGTCTCTATGACTTAGGGCAAGATGCACTTTCCTAAATACCCACCAGATCTGCGGCAGCACTTCACTCAGAGAGGCTGAGGACCACTTGAACAATTCTCTTTATGCAAATGCAAAGTACTTTACTCACCCAATTCGTATTTTCAGCATGCCACGGAATAACTCCGGGTTATTGGAGATGATCCAGCCAATATGAATGACCAGTTCTTGTTGAATGACCGCCTCCCTCTCATCATGGGTATTACACTTGTAATAGATGATGTTCTTAATCACTCTTGGAGACAAAGGATTAGAGATAACCTCTTCTTCATGTCCAAAGGCACCCAGAGTTACCTACAGGTGGCAGAATTTTATTGTAAAAATTTCCTAGCTACTAACAGATAAAAGAAAAAAATTCAAGGCTCAGGATGACTGGCAGGATGAAATTACTCTATGCAAGCTAGGGAATTAGGTAGAATAACTGTTCCTGCTATTTATTAAAATGGCTTTCAAAGCATGACTCCCACTGGAGTTCATGATGGTTCAGTCTGGTCTGAAATACAAGGGCAGGTGAGGGTCCTGGTTAGGAGAGTGGAGGTGAGTGGATAAAATCAGGGAAGGAATATAAATAACTAATGAGACAAAATTATTCTGAATGACTTTAGTACTATAAAGTCCCCAGAGAAACCAGAATACACTGACTAGTTTTACTTTAGTGCACAGTCTATGTTTGAGAGTATATCCTTCACCTCTTTTACAGTTTCTCATGTGGAAGTGTTTACTCTTTAACAACACTGTAATCTTTTCAAAGGCAGGTGTAAGGACATAGAGTTGTACTGTAGCCCCACTTTTCCTGTCGTAGATCTAGGCACCCAGTGAGTGCTGAAATACTTGTTGATGTATCTCTGGCCTGTGGAGGGGAATAAACAAGACTGCCCACAAGCCTGCGAAATGAGAAAGCACAGAGGGAAATGGCAATGAAAATTCAAAGCCAAGAGTGCTGTTGAGCCTGGGCAAGAGAAATAAATACTCTGCTCCCCCTTTCTCCTCTTGCCTTAGCATTCTGCCTCCCAGAAAAGTCTGAAGCCCCTCCTTCCTCCTCATTACCCCTCTCCCACTCTCTTCCTTGTACAGTGCATGATTATAAGATGCAGGAAAAAGAAGAGGACATCAAAGGGCCCTGTGTTTTCTGAGATGAGGGGAGAAAGCAGAACAGGCGTCTTCTGCCCCAACTTTGTGATGGAGTGAAAACTGAGAACTGCTAGTTTATTGTAACACAAGTGGTACCAACCAGTTAGCCCAAGTGCGATTACTTTTATTAAAATGTCATCTTGTAAAGAAGAAAGCAAACAGAAGGCACATCATTGCCTCTGGAAGCAATGATGACTAAAGCACTATTTCATTCCAGGGAGCTTGAGGTGATCTGAAAGTGCTCTGTAGAAACAATATTACTTCAGTTCTCAGGGTGGAATTTCATAAATAAGCAATTACAAACTTGGAATGCTCCATTCTCATTTCTTTTTTGTAAAAGTGTAAGATGCAATGAATGAATGGACTTCATACACTTGAAGCAGAGCTGTCAGCCTTCCAGGTACCCAGCTCTGTAAGTGACTATTTCCCTGGGAGATGTGCTGGTCTGGTGGGCAATGGTCCAGCCACAGCCTCAGGACAGGCTCCAAGGCCTCCAGGATTCTGCTCTGTGAACAGAATCTCAGAATCACAGGCTGTAATCCCCCTCTAGACAGTGTATAGAATGGACATGACCAACCCTAACCTACCCCTCCTCTCCAACTGTCAGGTGCCAGTGAACTCAGAGATTGCCAAAACCTTCTCATACATTGTAGAATTAACTATATTTTCAGATATACTACAGGGGCCTAAAATCCAAGGAAAAATAGCTTCCCAAAGCCTGTTTACTTTCTTTAAGGGGTGGCTCAGTCCAAGGCAACAATACAGGACTCTGTGGCTGGATTTGAGGATTGCAGTGAGGAAAGGAACCCCATAAGTTACTACGTGTGTCCTGGTCTTTTTAGCTGACGAATGAGGATGAAAATTCTACCTCTTAATAATTTGGAGAAAATAGAAAATAACATATGTGAAAAGTGATTTAAATTTTTCTCAAGAGTTTTTTTTTTTAGTACAATAATTTTTTCATTGTTATTAAATATTACAGAATAAAATATTCTTTCAACTTTTCAAAAGCTAGATGTCAAGATGAAATAATTTCAGTTTTAATGAGTTAAGAGCCCTGAGATGTGAATAATGGGTTGATTCCATCAAAGAAGGTTAAAGTTTTTTGTATTATTGTATCCTTAGGTTAACTATCAGGAAGACATGACAAAGCACACATACTCCCAAAGAAGAGATAGAAAGCAAGCAGGTTTTCATTCCAATCAAATGATTATTCAGCCAGGTAATTAGAGCTTATAGAAAATAAAACAAAAAATAAGCAGCCATATTCCACTCCACATAGCCACATGCACAGGCTCAATTCAACCCACATTCACCAAGTGCCTCTCCAAGGCCATGTTGGGCACACTGGGACAGGTGCTGGACAAGACATGGACCATGACCTCTGGGGGTTCACGGCCTACCCTGGGGTGAGAGACACACATTCAAATGAACTAGGATCCAGGGCAGGTTGTGAGGAGTGTCACAGGCCTATTGTGAGAACCCAGAGAAAGAAACTGCTAACTGGAGATGGCTCTGTGAGGAGAAGCTGACAAGAGCTGGCCTTGGTGGGAGGGGAGGAGCTGGAAGCAGAGGTGGCCCAGAGGGTTAAGGATCTGGGGAGTCAATGCATTTCTAAGGGGGAGAAGAATCTTAAGTGCAGGAGAAGGGAAAATGCGCCCTTCACTGCTCCCTGTCTTTGTTCTACCTATCCTAAGCCTGTCTGGAGTGCTTTAGTAGGTATCATACCATTTTCTTTGTCAGTATCTTAACTGATCTCAAGTTAACACAGAAGTTGAAAATTAAAGCTCTGAGGTGCAGCACAAATTCTTAGTATCTGTGCATCTTTAAGACTAGATTTTGCTTGGGGAAGGAGCCTTTTGTAGAAATGCCTGAGCCGTGATTGTGAGAGACCTATGACACTGAGGCTTGCCAGATTTAAAAGCCAGGGTCCTGCCCAGAAACCTTTGTGTCTGTGACGAAGAGTCTGAAAATCAGATACTTACCTGTTTGCCCTGCACTAAAACATTAGTAATGGATGGGGCCAGGCTGTCCACTAGTTTACTTAAAAGACTTGCTGTATGGCGCACCACCGACCTGGGGGCGAAGAAGAGAGCAGGCCAGAGGTTGACAAATCTAAATGATGAATGAGTGGGGCCCCTGAACGGGGAGACTTAAAAATATGCACAATTAGGTCCTCATGTAATAATACGGAGGAAACAATGACCCCAAGACACTGGACCTAACAGCTGAAATCTCCCAGATTGTAGGACCAACCAGAATTAGGGAGGGATAACCTCATCCTCACCTCTGCCACCAGCATTATTTGTGCCATTAACAATTCAAAAAGAAAGAAAAGGGAGCTTAACTATCCCTCTGGCAGGGAGTGGCATAGGAGGAAGAATTGATTATTCTGATTTTGCATTAAAAAATTCATTATTAAGACTGTCACTGGTACATGCCTTCTATTCCTATAATCGCTTTAAATCAAGTTTCTTTTGGTGCCTACATAACCAAATCCCTGGATCAGGGGACTCACTTAGTACTCAATTTTAGGAAGTGATACAATGAAATACCAGCATTTTTTTTCTTGCCAGAATGTTGGAGGAAGGAATTCACACTGCTATTTTTACATTTCTGAAAAAGTCTTAGACTGTAAGGAGAACAGATTTTTAAGCACAGCACCTGCAATACATAAGACATTTTTGCCCCCTCAAAAGTAAAAATTCATGTGGGACTTTTAGATGGAGAAAATAAAATAAAAATGTAGGTTTAAAACTGTTTTCTTGTATTTCAGGTTATCTATGGGAGCTGACCTATAAAAAACACATTGCTTAATCTCAACACAGATGAACTAGTAGAAAATTAAGTCATATCTGATAAAGTTAGTGAAACAAACACTTCCTACTTTTAGAGAAGCTTTCACCCACACATTGTAAGACCAAAAGACATATTTAACCCTCAGAACGCAAATAAGCCCACACATTTCAAGCAGCTTGAGTTTCCACATTCTGTGCATGTTACCTGTTTCCCATGTACCAGAAAAGTAGTAATGTGTGGGGCTATAGAGGAAGGAAATTTCTGGGTAAATGCAGCCCCGTAGCGTACCGCCAACCTGGGTATGTCAGTGGAAAGCCATAAAAGGGAAAATACAGTAAATAAAACTTCCAGGAGTTTGTTCTTTTAAAATAACAGTCAGGACTCTAAATGTTTGCTAATGATTTATCTAAAATATAAGTACTAAACATAAAGCAAATACAGGTTTGCTTAACCGAAGATAAGATTATAGACCACATTTGAAATTTATTGACTAAAAAGCAACATCTATTGGTTTGCATGCCTTACTGTGCTGAGAATTTACAGCGAAAATCTGAGACTTAACCACAGGATTATTACATAATTTCTTCTGTGTCGGAATGGTATATTTATTATAAATCATAGAGTTGAAATACTGCTAAGAGACTGTTTTGTCTAATCCCCTTATTTTAGAGATTAGAAAACAGGCTCATTAAGGTTAAGGGAGTTTCTTATGACACTGCTTGAAACTTTTTTTTTCAAAATTAGATAATAACGGGTTATTTAAAAAAATATATATTTATATACTCTTAATTTCAAAAGTTAGATTTTGCTAGTAAAACTGTTAGAATTGCTTCAAAAATGAAGATGGCATGCATTTAGACATACCTAGCCCATTGTGAAATTAAACAATCTTATCTCAACTTACCTAATTTTTCTTCAGTCTCTGGGAAGAGACTACCTCTGCAGAACGTATCAGTTACTTGTTATGAAGCAACTACAATCACTGGGATTCATTCAACTTAAGTCATGAGAGAACTATTTCCTAAGTATATTATTTTTTGCTTGTGATTAAATGAAACACTGGTCTCTTCATGACCTTCTATAACAGAACAAGTTTCCCAAATACAAATTAGAACCTAAAGCATCTTGCTGGGACAGAGGAGGTGCAGGGTAGGAAAGAGTCATTGGAACATCATTCCAGTGCATCCTCTCCAGGTTCTATTCCTATGGGTGTCTTTACTCCCAGACATGTTTTTAATAACTTGGGAGAGCCATGATAAAATGCAATGTAGGCAGATCCTTAGAAAGTAGGCTGAGTCATAGTGCTGTAACCTTGGAGTTTAAAAGTAAAAATTAGGATGAATAACGACCTTTAAGACTGGCCCATTATCTTTAGGATACTGAATATGAAAACATAAAAATAAAACATAATGACAAGGACGCTAATACGAACCAACATTTTTTGCTGCCAGCTCTTCTATAGACTCTCTCAATGTGATCAGAAACGGTACCTAGACATCAGATAATAGAGTCTTTGTTGAAAAATGCTTTTAATTAAATGCATAACATTTATTCTCCTTAAAAAAAACACTCTTGAATTTTCATTTTGTTCCATTAGAGTTAATACATCCATCAATTAATGTTCTGAACTACCTGACATATTTAAATATGTAACCCAAATATATAGTGTGAATGTCTCCAGCCCTTGTTACTACTTAGTTTGAGTATATGATTTGGAATAAGTACTTTATTTCTTGAAATTCATTGTTTTCTTAATACACAATCTATGTTTTTAATAAATAAAAATAATTTATTTTAATTTACTATAGAAAATAAAAAACAGAATATAGCAAATTGAACAAATACTATAGACTGACTACACATAATTCTTCATTTATTTGTTCAAAAAAACTTTATGGTGATCCTGTTATATGCATGATCATATACCAGTGCTCAAAAAAATACCACTGGGTTTCATTCTTTGGGAGCAATTTACATATGGTCTGGCCTCATGACTGGTTTGTCAGTCAATTAACCACGTGAAAGGACAGAGCACAAAAAAGGGTAAACAAGGGTAAAGAACAAGATCTTTATCATTTTACCCTGAACTTATTTTTATAGCTTTATAACAAATTGGATAAAATTATATTCAGATTCTGTACATGCTTATGATTTTCAATATATAAGGTTTCGCAGATTTAAAACATTTAAAGTCTTTTAAATATCTAAGTAACAGATGAATATTATTCCCAAGTTTATAAAAATGGTTTAAAAAATAATTCTCTCAACATTTTCATTATAAACTATTTTATATAAATTTTGTTTCATTTTAAAGCACTACTAAAATAACCATTCTGAATTCTAGGTTCCTAATGAAATGTCTGCTTTTTAATTATCCTATTGTTTTAAAGTATAAATTTTGATGTCCTCAATATAACTAGGATCCTGTTTACACTTTGAGTTTCAAGATTAATTAGAAACAGGAAGGATTCTGTTTGAAATTTGCTTAAAGTTCTTCTGCCTTAATAATATTAAGTTAAAAAATTAAAAGACTATTCAATTCACTGTATAATACTCAAGACAGTTATCTCTTAGCTACAATAATGCAAAAACTAAGTAGACCCTATTTGAATAAACAATTATGTTTAGTTCACTACCAGAACTATAACTTTTATTAATTACATTGCTGTTTAGAATATTGACTCAGTTTCTAATTCTAACTAAACAATATGCATCTCTGGACAGAGAACTTTCAGATGAGCTAAAAACTTTGAGTAGCTAGACATTAAATACTTGAAATGTATCCTATTCTGTATTATTCTGTATTATAAAATGCTGGAAGTAGAACACGATGCAGAATTCAAAGATTCCTTAGAGTAGTGACTCAACATATGAGTGTAGATTTCAGGGATAATTGGGTTTCATCCTTAATGCAGAGTGGACATGAACACGATTAGAATGATTTATTTTTGTAAACAGTCTTGAGAGTGCAATTCTACTAAATGCCATGTTCCATTTCAAATGGCTGCTGCAGACCATGAAGGAGCTAATTTTTATAGCTATAATGATTGAATATTGTTCTTGAAAACATACAGAAAATAAAACTGGAAACAGAAACTGTCAATAAACAACTATGCAGTTATCAGAGGTTAACAGTCACAGGCAGAATCCAGGTTCCAACACCATTCAGACAATCAGAGAAGAGGGTATGAATTTTCCTTTTAAAAGTTTTTTTTTTTTTTTTTAACATCTTTATTGGGGTATAATTGCTTTACAATGGTGTGTTAGTTTCTGCTTTATAACAGAGTGAATCAGTTATACATATACATATGTTCCCATATCTCTTCCCTCTTTGTCTCCCTCCCTCCCACCCTCCCTATCCCACCCCTCCAGGCAGCCACAAAGAACCGAGCCGGTATCCCTGTGCCATGCGGCTGCTTCCCACTGGCTATCTACCTTACGTTTGTCAGTATATATATTTCCATGTCTCTCTCTCGCCCTATCACACCTCACCCTTCCTCCTCCCCCTATCCTCAAGTCTGTTCTCCAGTAGGTCTGTGTCTTTATTCCTGTTTTTTAAAAGTTTTTTTTAAAAAAAAGGTTTAATAGAGGAGAAAATAATTTGTAACATTTTAGTGGATATTCATTATGCATATTTGATATAAGTTCAAAAATAGAGAGGTCTTTTTATTTAAAAATGTTCTCTTAGACATGTACTCTTACCTTCCTTTGTGATGAAGTTGGGCCCTTCTCTTTTCAGCAGTATACCCAGCAGGATGGCTTGGCTAGCCAGACAACTACAGTCCTGAAAATATAAATCACTATGAGTAACTGTAATGAAATGGGTACAAAGATTACCACAGGGGGTAACTAATCATGAAACCACATGATGCAAAGAGGAAATATTCTGCTATGCAATTGAGAAAAGATAAAATGTCAGTGATATACTACCAAACGTAAGATGACATTATACAACTATTTATTTTAGCTATCCTGGAAACAGTGGGTAGGCAAGCTAGCTTCCTGGGGTAGTAGGATTTAATAATCAAATTTTCCAGGAAACAAGATAAGTAATGAATAGAAAATATGTTGTCTATAAGCATTAATACTGATTCTGCCACTCTCTGAGAGATTCGGCCAAGTCATTTAACCACTCTCTTTTTGACTTTACTTGTTCATAAATGGGAGACCATGTTGCTCTCAACCCAATGTGGAAAGAAGGATGAAAGGAGGGGATGTATGTAGACCACTTATTATATGCATTATGTTTTATGCCTACTATATCATATTCATGCTTATGTCGATCCATAGATAATATCGATCAATCACAAGAACTGGTATCTGACAGGTTATATATTTAGCCTACATGCTCAAATTTGTATGGTCTAATAAAATGTCACTGTGTTTATAGCTCTACCATTAGAATTTCATTTCCTTTGATACGAACTATACCTTATACCCCCACCCCTCCTCCTTTAAAATGAAAATAACCTTAAGGAAGGTATAATACTAGGTTGCTAACATAATATTCATATGGATGTAGTTATAGGATTGCTTTCCTTGGTAACTGGAGAGACTCAAAGCAAGCATTAGACCTAAAAACTGAGACAGGAGGGAAGACCTGGGCTGGGAAAAGGCGACAAAGGGCACTGAAAGAGAAATCCGGAGATTTCTTTGCCAAAGACAACTATACTTCTTTAATAGGTTACTCAAGACAACACACTCCTTAAGCATCTTTAAGACATCCACACTAATATCAGACCATGAGAACTACCTCTCATTACTGCCTCAGGTACAGACAGGCGTCTACCTCCAGGTTAACTACAACCTTCTCTGGGAGCACAAGAAGAAATATGGTTTGCCCCTGGGAGTTCCTGCTCTGCCAGCCTCACTCAGGGCCATGTGGGAATTGCACCTTCCTCACATTCAGTTTTTGAAGAATTTCATGGGTGGGTTTGTTTTTCCATTCAGTAATGGTGACATCTGGCTGCTGTTCTTGTTCAGGAGCATTGGAGGTACTGCTTTGTCGTTTGACTTTTGAATGTTTGGGAACTTCTATTTCCTCAAAACTCTTAAATTCTGGAAGCCTAGAATTTAAAAGAAAAAGTTTCAGATTCCCTGCATTCCTAATGTAATCTCAAGAAACACAATAATAACCTAAAAGAACTTACTCTTCTGTGTCACTGATTTGTAAGAAGTCAAGTTGTTCTACCACAGCTCCAGATATTAGTGTCTGAAACGTGATTGAGAAGAGAGTCACAGCTCTTACATTCATCAAGCTGCAACCTTATGATCTATGTACATACCTTTCTGTAAATACATAATACTTTTTAAAAAGTTTACTTAAAAAATATACATGATGTTGGGCTTCCCTGGTGGCGCAGTGGTTGAGAGTCCACCTGCCAATGCAGCGAACATGGGTTCGTGCCCTGGTCTGGGAAGATCCCACATGCTGCGGAGCGGCTGGGCCCCTGGGCCATGGCCACTGAGCCTGTGTGTCTGGAGCCTGTACTCCGCAATGGGAGAGGCCACAACAGTGAGAGGCCCACGTACCGCAAAAAAAAAAAAAAAAAACCCCATGATTTTTAAGTAACTTCTTAAATGAGCATTCTACAATCAGACAGATTTTCACATACAACAAAACCCCCTGAAATAGAACATACACATCAAGCTACAAGCTCATGAGTCATAATAAATAGCAGAATCAACATGAGATGAATTGCTTTTTCTTTCCATCGTCTTATTTATTTTTAAGCTCAATTAAATTTCAGTATTTATTAAAATGTTAGAAAATAAAATTTTGAAATAAAAAAAACATGAAATACCAATGTTGTCTCCAGAAAAGATAATTACGCTTTGGATTTTGCTACAGTAATATATTTCAGGGCTATCCAATGATGAGACGCTGCCAACTCTCCATTTTTCAGGATAATGAAGGTGTTGATTATCTACATTCTGGAAACCAATATTTGGTCATTTTATATTCCATTAGTTCCTGATTATAGCTTGAGCAAACTAAATGAGGCCAAACTTGAACACAGTTGTTGTCTGTCAGTGGTTCATGGTGAATGTATAAATGAATGATAACCCACAATGATTCTTAGCACTATGTGTCACTTCTAATTATCTGATGAACTGTCAAATAAAAGTGAGAAATGTACTGCCCAGAAAATAAGCCATAAATTATTATTTAAAAATAAGTTAATTTTTCAGTCTTAAATATATTACTTTCTCTATTTTCTCACTGTTCATTTCAAATGTGAAGCAACAGGACAAAGGGAATGTTGCTCTTGTTGGCTAACCACCCAGAGTTGTGCTGCCTTCCCTTCTAGTGAAAACTCATAAAGTAGCTCATCAACAAATAGCCACTACAAATGGCAGGATGGACATGTTACCAGCAATCATACTAAAGCCTCCTTGCAGAGTTTGAGAGAGAAAGGCCAAACATGCAACTGACCTGCACGTTTTTATGTGGCCCAGCCACAGTCAGGGTCTGAGAGCAGTCTGTGCCTGGGCAGAGAGCAGTGTCAAGCACAATGGAAGTCTATAGAGTGATATTTCCTAGGATGCAGGCTTACACCTACACATACTGTTCTCTAGTTAACTAATCTGTTAGACGAATATTTATTGGCCACTGATATATGCCAAGCACTATGCTAGGTATTGAGGAAATAGCATAAACAAAATTAAGTAGACAATAAACAAACAAAAACCTAAGTACGTAGAAAATATGAACAGACCAATCACAAGCACTGAAATTGAAACTGTGATTAAAAATCTTCCAACAGGGCTTCCCTGGTGGCGCAGTGGTTGAGAGTCCGCCTGCCGATGCAGCGGACGTGGGTTCGTGCCCTGGCCTGGGAGGATCTCACATGCCACGGAGTGGCTGGGCCCGTGAGCCATGGCCGCTGGGCCTGAGAGTCTGGAGCCTGTGCTCCACAATGGAAGACGCCACAATGGTGAGAGGCCAGCATAACGCAAAAAAAAAAAAACTTCCAACAAACAAAAGCCCAAGACCAGATAGCTTCAGAGGCAAATTCTATCAAACATTTAGAGAAGAGCTAACACCTATCCTTCTCAAACTCTTCCAAAATATAGCAGAGGGAGGAACACTCCCAAACTCATTCTATGAGGCCACTATCACCCTGATACGAAAACCAGACAAAGATGTCACAAAGAAAGAAAACTACAGGCCAATATCACTGATGAACATACATGCAAAAATCCTCAACAAAATACTAGCAAACAGAACCCCAAAGCACATTAAAAGGGTCATACACCATGATCAAGTGGGGTTTATCCCAGGAATGCAAGGATTATTCAATATATGGAAATCAATCAATGTGATACACCTTATTAAAAAACTGAAGGAGAAAAACCATATGATCATCTCAACAGATGCAGAGAAAGCTTTTGACAAAATTCAACACCCATTTATGACAAAAACCCTCCAGAAAGGAGGCATAGAGAACTTTCCTCAACATAATACAGGCCATATATGACAAACCCACAGCCAACATTGTCCTCAATGGTGAAAAACTGAAACCATTTCCTCTAAGATCAGGAACAAGACAAGGTTGCCACTCTCACCACTATCATTCAACATAGCTTTGGAAGTTTTAGCCACAGCAATCAGAGAAGAAAAAGAAATAAAAGGAATCCAAATCGGAAAAGAGGAAGTAAAGCTGTCACTATTTGCAGATGACATGATACTATACATACAGAATCCTAAGGATGCTACCAGAAAACTACTAGAGCTAATCAATAAATCTGGTAAAGTATCAGGATACAAAATGAATGCACAGAAATATCTGGCATTCCTATAGATTAATGATGAAACATCTGAAAGTGAAATTAAGAAAACACTCCCATTTACCACTGCAAAAAAAAGAATAAATTATCTAGGAATAAACCTACTTAAGGAGACAAAAGACCTGTATGCAGAAAATTATAAGACACTGATGAAAGAAATTAAAGATGATACAAATAGATGGAGAGATATACCATGTTCTTGGATTGGAAGAATCAACATTGTGAAAATGACTAGAATACCCAAAGCCATCTACAGATGCAATGCAATCCCTATCAAACTACCACTGGCATTTTCCACAGAACTAGAACAAAAAATCTCACAGTTTGTATGGAAACACAAAAGACCCCAAATAGCCAAATCAATCTTGAGAAAGAAAAACGGAGCTGGAGGAATCAGACTCCCTGACTTCAGACTATACTACAAAGCTACAGTAATCAAGACAGTATGGTACTGGCACAAAAACAGAAATATAGATCAATGGAACAGGATAGAAAGCCCAGAGATAAACCCATGCACATATGGTCACCTTACCTTTGATAAAGGAGGCAAGAATATACAGTGGATAAAGACAGCCTCTTCAATAAGTGGTGCTAGGAAAACTGGACAGCTACATGCAAAAGTATGAGATTAGAACACTCCCTAACACCATACACAAAAATAAACTCAAAATGGAATAAAGACCTAAATGTAAGGCCAGACACTATCAAACTCTTAGAGGAAAACATAGGCAGAACACTCTATGACATAAATCACAGCAAAATCCTTTTTGACCCACCTCCTAGAGAAATGGAAAGAAAAAGAAAAATAAACAAATGGGACCTAATGAAACTTCAAAGCTTTCGCACAGCAAAGGAAACCATCAACAAGATGAAAAGACAACCCTCAGAATGGGAGAAAATATTTGCAAATGAAGCAACTGACAAAGGATTAATCTACAAAATTTATAAGCAGCTCATGCAGCTCAATAGCGAAAAAACAAACAACCCAATCCAAAAATGGGCAGAAGACCTAAATAGACATTTCTCCAAAGAAGATATACAGATTGCCAACAAACACATGAAAGAATGCTCAACATCATTAATCATTAGAGAAATGCAAATCAAAACTACAATGAGATATCATCTCACACTGGTTGGAATGGCCATCATCAAAAAATCTACAAACAATAAAAATGGAGAGGGTGTGGAGAAAAGGGAACACTCTTGCACTGCTGGTGGGAATGTGAATTGGTTCAGCCACTATGGAGAACAGTATGGAAGTTCCTTAAAAAACTACAAATAGAACTACCATATGACCCAGCAATCCCACTACTGGGCATATACCCTGAGAAAACCATAATTCAAAAAGAGTCATGTACCAAAATGTTCATTGCAGCTCTACTTACAATAGCCAGGACATGGAAATAACCTAAGTGTCCAACATCAGATGAATGGATAAAGAAGATGTGGCACATATATACAATGGAATATTACTCAGTCATAAAAAGAAACGAAATTGAGTTATTTGTAGTGAGGTGGATGGACCTAGAGTCTGTCATACAGAGTGAAGTAAGTCAGAAACAGAAAGACAAATACCGTATGCTAACACATATATATGGAATCTAAGGGAAAAAAAAGGTCATGAAGAACTTATGGGTAAGACAGGAATAAAGATACAGACCTACTAGAGAATGGACTTGAGGATATGGGGAGGGGGAAGGGTAAGCTGTGACAAAGTGAGAGAGTGGCATGGACATATATACACTACCAAACATAAAATAGCTAGCTAGTGGGAAGCAGCTGCATAGCACAGGGAGATCAGCTGGGTGCTTTGTGACCACCCCGAGGGGTGGAATAGGGAGGGTGGGAGGGAGGGAGACGCAAGAGGCAAGAGATATGGGAACATATGTATATGTATAACTGATTCATTTTGTTATAAAGCAGAAACTAACACACGATTGCAAAGCAATTATACTCCAGTAAAGATGTAAAAATAAATAAATAAAGATTAAACAATGGATTAAGTGAAAGACTCATAAATGAGCTGATTAAAAATCGGAGGGCTATCATTTTAGTCCATGATGTAGATATAAACAAAGACTTCACTTCTTAGTGATGGGAAGCTATTATCCGTTGCTCTGACTTTCAAAGTGCAGTGTTGCACGAACTTGTGGTCCAGCATCTGTGCTGTCAGAATTAAGCCACTTGTGCTGTGTACGTGAAAATAATCTGTGCTGTTGTAAGTATCCTGGACAATTTGATAATGTACTATTTTACTGTCTTCTGAATCTGCATCGGTAGAGAGAGACAACTTGTGAAACAGCTGTCCCAATGAGAGATGTTTCTCATAATATACAGCACAGTGCAAAATCCCTGGCTCCCCTCCCCAAACCTGCTCTCAGGACATGGAAGCAAAATGTATGTCCTTCAAGCAGAAGGCTAGATGTTTATTTTCTGAGGAAACT
Source organism: Lipotes vexillifer (assembly GCF_000442215.2). Lineage (NCBI taxonomy): Eukaryota > Metazoa > Chordata > Mammalia > Artiodactyla > Lipotidae > Lipotes > Lipotes vexillifer. The sequence continues at coordinate 1,156,663 of NW_006776793.1, forward strand.
GCAGAGCAGAGGAGATAAAAGTCTCCAGATATTGGCACTTGGGTTTTCCCCAGCAAAAAGGGCCTTTGCCACGAGAGTACCTTACAAGTAAATTCATCATGACAATGATCCTTGTTCCCAAACACACAGCTTCCAATGAACTTTTTATTCTTTCACTCCTAAAAATGAAGGGATAGCTAAAGATTACCAGACATCTGACAAATGTCTCCAACATGAAAGACTGAGCCCCCCAAAACAGAGAAAAAAAACCTGAAAGAGATAATGTAGAAAGGAAAAATTTCCAAAGCTCTCTAGTTAATGTTCTCAGAAGGATAAGACAACATATAATACCCAGGAAAAAAAGGACAAGATAGTATGAAAGGGAAAATTAAAAACATGATAGCAAAACACAAAACTCAACAGAGGAGCTACATGATAAATAACAAAGAAATTGCCCCATGAAGCATTACAAAAAGACAAAACAATAAAAAATAAGGGGAAAAGATTAAAACTTAGGTAAAAATCAATCAAGTATGCAAAATATTGGCCAAAAAGTTCGTTTCTGTAATATCTTATGGAAAAACCCGAACGCACTTTTTGGCCAAGCCAATACAAGCACCAGTGAATGATTATGTAAACATGCCATTTACCACATTACATACACAGGTCCCTCTTTATAAATTTTCCTCTTTCTTACTCAATACTGAGTATCTACTACATAAAAGACTATGGAATGATCACAACTTTTTAAAGGAAATAAGTCGATAATGGACTACAATTTGAATAGTTTATGTTAAAGGTCATAAAAGGATATTAAAAAAGAAAAGTATCATTTCTGGTCTGAGTGATTCTGCAGAACTGGTCTTTAAAGTTTGGTAAGACTTCAAAGCCCAGTGATGTTGAAAGAAGGAAAGCTACTCCAGGCAGAGGAAATGGAGTGAGCAGAAAGGGGCAGAACCTCACAAATTTGAGAACACAGTAAGTAATCTGTATTGGCTGAAGCAGAAAGAATGTTTAGTAGGAGATAATTGTGGACAGAGAGGCTGCTATGGTTATAGGGAACCACAAAGGGCTTCTGTTATTTAGGAGCTATGAAAATAATGCTGTAAAATTCTGAATGGAACAAGGATTATCTCCAGGTTGGATGTCACTGTGTGGTAGGGAACAGAGCACTGGACCAGGGAGTCAAAGAACCTGAGCTTATACAGCAGGTCACTTCACCACTCTGGACCCCAGCTTCCTCAAATGCAAAACTGAGGTCAGAGATGATCTCTTAAAGTCTGAAATTCTGGTGGGAAACCACTGCAATTGCTCAAGCATCAGATTGGAGGGATCAGATAAATGGGGTGATGGCAATAGGAACGGGAAGGTAGACAGAGAATAAAACCTTAAGACAAAAACCTTCCACAGAATATAATTAAGAAACATAGCTGTATCTGTGGACTAATTGTGCTGGAAACAGAAACACTGAAATTCAGAAGACTACCTGTAGACGATCAACGTGAACTTTGACTCCTCCAACCACTCCGTTCTTAAAAGCTGCCAGCATATCTAATATGGGATTGAATCGGCTACCTCTGAAAAATATAAACAGATAAACAAAATGTGCATATTAACAACAGAATGAGAAATTAATAATCTAGTACTAAGTACCCTTTACACATGCAAAACACTCTGTCACACGCTGAGATGGATACAAAAATACAAGGAGGCCCTGCTTCCAAAGGGTTCACAGTGTTAATGGTGATGAGATGCATGCACCTCAACTCTTTCATCCACCTACCTTATATTGTCTTCCCGGATGAGAACAAGGAAAAGTGGATGTCCATGCATTTTCCAGTATTGCTTAATAAACTGTAGTGCATTCTATTAAAACATAAGAATGAAGCAGGATGTAATGGCACAGTATCTGAGCTGATCAGGATGCTTAACCATTAGTGGCAAAGAGCCAACAAAACTATTCTATATCAAGATAATTCACAATCAAACCCTGGATAAGATAGACTACTTAGGGGTAGAAATGTTCTAATACATACAAGTTAAGCTAGAAACTATTTTGATTTTAAATTTCGTTCTTAAAAATAGTCAGATCACACATGTTTTAAGGCTGCACCCCCCACCTTTTTTTTGAGGCCTAACAAATACAGTTCGAGAATAGTCCCAGGGAAGGAAAATCAACCCAGGGTTATCATCCAGAAGATTAATTCTCACTCCACGTTGCCGTAGATTTATATTACAGCCGGTAGAAGAGATTGGGGTGAATCTATACAGACCATTGGAAACATGAAGAGTTCTTTATTTGACTCAATTTCTATTACCATTATCATCATCATCATCATCATCATCATCATCATCATCATCATCCCATCAAAGACATACATTAACACTTCACTACGTGCCAGGCACTATTCTGAGGGCTTTGCATATGAACTCCTAATCCTCAGGACAGCCCTATTCAGTTATACAGATGAGAAAACAGGGACACAGAGAAGTTAACTAACTTGCCCAAGATCACAGAGCTGGTAAACAGTAGAGTCAAGATTTTTTTTTTTTTTTGTGGTATGTGGGCCTCTCACTGTCGTGGCCTCTCCCGTTGTGGAGCACAGGCTCCGGACGAGCAGGCTCAACGGCCACGGCTCACGGGCCCAGCCGCTCCGCGGCATGTGGGATCCTCCCAGACCGGGGCACGAACCCGTGTTCCCTGCATCGGCAGGCGGACTCTCAACCACTGCGCCACCAGGGAAGCCCTAGAGTCAAGATTTTAACAAGTGAAATCTGGCTCCAGACTTCATGCTCTGGGCCATGACCCTAAGCTTTTCTACTCTGCAAATGGAAAAGGGAGTGGAGGAGATTTTAACTGATTGGCTATAATGAGTTAGGTGAGGTTTTACTTGAAATTCTTTATAAATAAAATCATTTTGGTAACTCAAGTTTTGTTCAAAAAGGGATAAACTTACTGTCGTATGAACATGGTTTCCAAAACAGTTCCCCCTCTGCTTTTACAACTACAGTATATATCCTTTCATTCCATTTGTAGAAGGTAGACAAGTAAAGTCATACAACTTTATATAAAACAGAATACATCTATTATTCTAATGCTGCAAGTAATTTAACTCCCCAAAGCTATGCAGATGTTGTTTTACTTTCATATTTGATACTGTATTAACCCAGTATCATAGACCCAGGAGCACTTAATTTAACAACATATGATAGAAATCACTAGAAACAAAGTCATCCCGTTTCAATTAAAAGGTGTTCTGAAGCTACCTTTATGTCATCTATCAGCAGTAAAACATCTTGAGACATGTAGAAATCACTTAGGTCAAAGATGATAGGGTAACAAACCACAGTCTTTCCTAGAATGCGATAAATCTGTAAGGGATACATTTAAAAAAAAAGAAAAAAATATAAACAAACAAACAAATAAAACAGACCAAAGGCAAAGGTACAGTACTACAAGTCCTAATAAAAATTAAAACTGATGTTTAATTCTGAATAAGCAAACAAAATAATCTTATAAAATCTACATAATATTAAGAAGGTACAGCTTCTTGATTGACTCAGTATGCTAATAAAGTAGTCCATCTCTACTATAAGGGAAAAAGCCTCGGTTTGAGTAAATACTACTATAATCAGGTATCTTACAAGGCTCAGAAACAATAGAGCAGTGAGATGCTTATCTATTTTTAGAAGAGTTCGTGGTATCACACAAAACTAATTTTTTTTTTTTTTTTCGGTACGCGGGCCTCTCACTGCTGTGGCTCTCCCGTTGCGGAGCACAGGCTGCGGACGCGCAGGCTCAGCGGGCATGGCTCACGGGCCTAGCCGCTCCGCGGCATGTGGGATCTTCCCGGACCGGGGCACGAACCCGTGTCCCCTGCATCGGCAGGCGGACTCTCAACCACTGCACCACCAGAGAAGCCCTAAAACTAATTATTGATATTTACTTGTAGAAAATAATAATTCATATAATTAGCCCAAGTGTATGATGAAACGTGAGAATGGATGCATAGCAGGTCAAACATCATTATCGTCTGTGGTATTACAATCTGAACACTGCTCTACAAGGAAATTTCATGAGTACCTTTGATGTACCGAGGCAGCCTATGGGCCTATCTGGCCTTCCGCAGAGTCCTAATTTTTCATTGATCCCCAGATGGAAATAAGCCTGTAAGACACAAATGCGTAAATCAGAGCCAAACAAAAATTCATGCTTTTCCTTTTCTGCCCTCTTTCCCCCCCTCAACTAATGCCCTGCTAATTTCTGATTTCTCCAGAGAAAAAGAGGCCAGGGAAACTTTATTCAATGGACTTGTAGGAAAACAAGCCAGCTAATGACATCAACTTAGATTTTGGGGCACTGGGAGATCTGAGAGCAAAACTTTTGCAGATCCATTTAGCAACATTCTAAAATTTGACATTGTTCTTACACTGTCATGTCATGAATTTATAACTTGCATGGCTCTATCTGATTCATACAAGCACACAGAGAAACAAATGCTTCCTCTGTGATAAAAATTTTGGCTCTTTAAAGTTTTAAAAAACAGGGCCACATAACTTCGACCAGATTCCCACCTTCAAGTATTTCCCACCAACATGGAAATGTCTTTACTGATTTTTCTGATTATATGAATTTTATGAAAAATGTAATTCATATGCTACAAGTGAATGGTCCTGTTACTCTCGTAACCCCTTAGGCAACAACTATTTCACTTTGGTATGTGTTAAAAGGAGTGTAATTTATTGTGTGATCCCTAAGAAACACCAGAAGCATAAGGCAGGGTTATAGATTTTTAACAGTGCATAGATAAATACCCATATGACATACACACATATATGTATATATATTTACATAAATGGGTTCATATACTATATAATCTGGTGTTCCATTTTTTTAAACTTAATATTGTTTTTCTACAAAGTAAAAACAGATAAACTTGGAATGAACTAGGGGTTAATCAGTGCCAGAGCCGAGCACTTAATCCAATCAAGAAGTCTCCTTACCCTATTTAACATGGATCCCCTCCTGATGAAGGTAGCTCCCAATTTTTAGTTATTTCAAAACTAATTCTGTAACCAACTTTGGACAGTATACTATTGCTTCTTCAGGATAATTTCTTAGACTTGATGAATCAAAGAGAATATACATTCTCTTTCAAACATACTGCCAGGTTGGTCACCCTCCAGAAATAATGGACCGATTACTTCGACATTAAATGTGCATAGGACATTTTTGTCATTCTCGAGTCACAATGACATTTCATTTTAGTTTTAAACAACTTATTCAAATATTTTGTGGTGGACCATTTTCCCATATATTTAATAGCTATTTGTATGTTCTATGCACTTTTTCCTTTTTTTCCCTGTCTACTGGGCATTTGTCATTCTTTTTTCATTTGTAAAAGATCTTGGTATGTTAAGAATATTGCTGTTTTATCAAATATTTTACTCAATTTGCTCATCTTCAATGTTGTTATGAAATGTGAGAATGACTGCATAGTAGTTCAAACATCACTTCAGCATTTGGTATTTCAATCTAAACATTTTTCTGCTAGGAAATTTCACAAGCACCTTTGATATGCCAGGTTGTTTACACTACCTTCAATTATATCTAGTTAAATCTGTCAATCACTTCCTTAATCGCTTTTTGGCACTAGTGTTACTCTAAGAATGGACTTCCCCTCACAACAGTTGTAAACTGTTCTCCTATTTTTTTTTTAGTGATTTTATATCTAAATCATTAAAAAAAATTTAAATCTTTAATCTGTCTGGAATTTATTTTTGTATCTGATGAGAGGTAGAAATCTAACATAATGGAAAATCAAACCAACTGTCTCTACACAATCTACTGATTATCATTTGAACTGATTTCAAATATCGACCTCAACGTATACAAAATTAATGTCATCACCAGAGCTCTCTGTTCATTCTGCCATGGTGCACACATGTATGTCAGAGTTAGCTGTCTCCTTCTCCTTCTGCACTGAATGTTCCTAGAAAATAGCACCCCCTGAGTTGGCACTGTGCCTGGCATACAGCTAGTGCTCAGGAAATACTTGATGGATGAATGAGGGAGCAAGTGAATGTCCTCCTGAGCCACATATGCTGTGCATATTAATTCTGGAACAGCAGTGGTTTTAGACAAAGTCCACTGGCTAGAAAAAGTACTCTATAAGCATTATATAGCATTGTATAGCTACACTGAAACTACAGTGCACAGCACTAGATGGAGACCACTTTCCCTTAAATTAATATTTATGTCTAAACTACTTTAGATTTCTTCTTTTAGGCAAATGATTATATTAATCAACCATGCACAAGTTAAAATGTACTGATCTAGGTAGATTTAAAGGAAATCTTTAAATACTACTCTATTACAGTAAAAGCATTTTCCTTAACTTTCTGAACCATGGTAGAGAAGGTCTATGACAATTAACTAATCAGATGCAGAATGCTCACTGAATTCTAGGGTACAGATAATACCATCCCTACATTGTACACATTCACACCATTTAATGCACTGAAACACATAGCAGGGACCAAACCACCTGGAGTACAGAAATACTTCATTCTACATCTGCAGTGTATTCAGATCTCCCATGAGGCAAATCAAACCACAGTTACCACATTATGAAACATTAACCACACACAGTGAAAGCCTTACCCTCAGCTGTCTGCCCTCACACCCTCTTCAGTGGGCCGAAGGAGGGTGCAACTTCTCCGAAGAGAATAAGCAGCCACTGGCATAAGAATATGTGTATTAACTAAGATTTGAGGGAACATTTTCACTTTTAAAAGGTAGACTATAAGAAGCAATGTAGTCAGCAGTATATCTTAGAGGGTGAATCCCAAAATGCAGCTAGCTTGAAACACAGAGGCTGCAGCCACAGAGAATTTTCCATCCTGACACGTGCACAGAGAAGCTGGGCTCCTGGTCACAAATCTGTCTTTTTAGCCACAACACACACCCAAATTATAAATCATGCGTTAATGCCATCTTTAAAACAACAAAGTATAAAATAAGTCAGGACCTGTTATAAGTCTTCACTTTGTAACAGAATGCTTCCAACCACCTCTGTGACTCCTCAGCACCTTGTACTAACATCTATCATAGCACCGATCAAAGTGGATTGTCATTAACTATTTTTTCTGTCATCCCAACAGACCCAGAGGTCACCGACTGAGAATAGGGACAGAGTCATTTTATTTGTGTGCTCCACACAGTACTCTGCACAGAACAGGTGTTACTGATGAATGAATGAATAAAATGCCACATTCAAGTTATTTGGAGCCATGTTGGTCTCTTAAATCTTGATTGCATGTTGTCTGGTAGAGTACAGATGCTACCAGAAAGAGGTGCTAATATACATTAGGCCTGAAGAAACAGATTCAGGTTAATTTGTTTTGAGAGCATGTTTATCAACGAATAATAACCTTTGTTACCATTCTCTGGAGCTTTCAGTGAGAGGCCATAAAAGTGTATCAGCAAATACAGCCTGCACCTGGATGATAAGTGCACAGTGTTACAACCTTAGATTTTCTGCCCTTCCATACAGCCTCCTCTCCTTGCCTTGTGGATCCTTACTTCCCTCTTGGCCTCATTTAGCCTCTTCTACAATGAAACCTAGCTTTCCATCGTTTACTTCGTAGTGTGATTTTAAAGTGTTACCTACTCCAGGGTTCCTTGCATTTTTAGCCATGTCTCTTTAATCGAGGGGGAGAAAAGAGCTCTTGTTAAGGACTTTTGAAGAGCTGGTGCTCTGGGTGACCTAACACCCAGGTTCTGGTTTTGTTGCCAATGCATGAAGTCCAGTCTGATTAGCAACAACTCTGGGGCGTTGCATTTTCCCTGCAATGTGCACCTCACTTCTCTGAGCTTTTATTCTTTGTTGTAACATCAAGATTTTAATCAAAAACATTTTTATCAACTTAACTGACTTAACCTTGATCACCTGAGAGAGACTATTCTAAACATTTCCACCGAACACTGTGGACTTTGTTCCTGTACTGTTTTTTTTTTTTTTTTTTTGGCCAGGTGGCATATGGGATCTTAGTCCCCGGACCAGGGATCAAACCTGCACCCCCTGCATTGGAAGTGCAGAGTCCCAACCACTGGACCACCAGGGAAGTCCCATTCCTGTACTGTTTTTAATGATTACCAAATAAAAACAGTGGTTTAAAAATAATTAGTGGAGATCAACAACTTCCCATCCCTAATGAGCAGTAATATTCCTAAACTCAGGCATATGCTGCAGGGCAGTGCATACAAAAGGCCTCAAAAGACATCTTTTAATCCAATCCAATAGGTATGTAACTGGATCAAATATAAATTCAGATGTCACTTTATAATTATTTTGAGACCCAGCAAACCAAAGAGGGCAGGAATTACTTCAGACTCCAAATAGTAAGGCAAGAGAAAAAGGGAGGTAGTTATTACCAATAATATTTAGGTGAGAAGGTTTCTTTAATAGTTAATAAAAGGGAAAATAAATCAAATGTAAAGGTTATTTTATACACCACTACTAAAATTAAGGCTGATTTGTTATTTAAGTGGTCAGTCCAGGTTTGTAATAGACTTTAGCAAGGAGCAGAAATCAACAAGACCTATGAATATAACGCACACACACAATGCAGCTGTGTTTCAGTAACAGTGTCTGATAAAGTGGGTCTCTCAGCTTAATCAGAAAGACTTTGGATCAAAGACCCTATCTCAGAATTGGATTTTTAAATATGCTTCTTGACTCTAAGTCTTATCATCATGCTCTAGTACCTACACAAAGGAGACAGTAAAGCAGTATCACTTACTTTCACAAGCTCCTGCTGGGCCCAGATCTGAATGGGTTCTACCTGTTGAGGAGTTTGAGTCTGAATACCATACGTGTTGAGGAAAACTTGAAGGCTAAAAAACACAGGGAAAAAAAGAGACATTTTCAGTAATGCATTTATATGGACAATGGTGAAGGAGGAGGAGAAAAGGGGAAAGACTATGCTAGTTTGGAGCACATTATTCATTTGTTAATGTCAGCAATATGTCATCTGCACTGGAATCCAGAGCCCTCTTGGGTTCTTCACTAAGCATCAGCTGTGAGCTTTGGGGGCTGCCAGAGAGGTAAGCACTAACTTGGGGGATCCCCATAAGCTGTTTGCATTAATTTCTCAAAACTACACACCAGGCAGCACTGGCACTGGTCACAGACTTTAATTAATATTAACACCAACTAAAACAAAATTATTTTTAAACATGAAAAGAATGTTATTCTGGCACTTAAATGTTATTCTGGCACTTCACCCTGTGAAGCCCTGTGAAGGGCTCTATGAAGTTAATTTCTACCACCACACTCAATATTATAAGCCTAAAGCAATCAATCCCCTTCCCTCCCCCTCAAAAGAACACGCCACCCATCTGGATTTCATACCGTTGGCTTTCTGCTATGAGCGCTACATAAACAACCAAATCATTTTCCAGTGGGCCCTGTAATACAGAATAAGGGAGGGGGGAAACATTTTAAAAGATCTGGTCATCATCAACTATAATGAGAATCAAGGACAATATTAACCATCTCTAAGCAGTTCATTAAGATGATGGACACCAGCTGGCTCTAAGCAGTTGCCTCTCTTTCCTTGCTCTCCACTGCCTACTAATCAATTTGATGGTGTAGACAGAGTAATGGAACACCAAGGAATGGAAAGCCATAAATCTCACCATAACTAGAGGGGCTAGCCTGTCAGGGCTATTTTGAACGATGCATAAGAGTAGTTTGGGGACCGAGAGCCATTTTCCATCATTTAACTATGAAGGGAAGAGTGGGAACTAAAAATAAAAACCTAACTTACGTATTCTCTAAAATAATGACTGTGAGTTAAAACTGTTCATTTGACATCTTCACCACATAAAGCTATTCCCTTTCTTGTTAGCCAATTTTCCTTTGGCACCTGATACATCAAAATAGCTTTATTCTAATATATAGCTTCTACGGTAGAGAATGAACTACCCAGTTGACTATATAATTACCACCGTGTTAAATACAAGCTGTTGGGCTTAATAGTTCTAATCAAACATAGTGTTGGATATTTGCTACTTTTTGTGTGTGTGGAAAGATTCACTATAGCATATATTATGCATAGCCAAAATGAATCCAATTTTGAGCTTGTATATAACTAACACAGAACATTAAGAAGCACCAATAAATTACAGTACTAGGAAGCTCTGAAAATTGTGATCAAATATAATTTCTTCATAGTAATGAATCCAACATTCCAATAGTATGCTGTAAAACATATGATTTACTATCAGTCAGTTCCTCTCTATGGTATTCAATATGCCAGTAGAATTTATGTATGATAGAAGGCAAGAAATACCAGAAGACATGTATCAGCAGTAAATAACGTACAAAGGATATTTCCCAGAATTATCGTGAAAATGCCATTTCAGGCAGTCTTCAATGTGATTTAAATGAATATAAAGGAAAAATATGATGGAACAACCTCACAGAAATAAATAGACATTTAAAATGCTATAAATTCTATTTTTATTTGATAAAGACTTTAAAAGTTGATGTTATTCAAAAGGATGAGAAAAAGTAATTATTCAGAGTCTCGTCAAGATTTCTAACAAATGAAAACATTAAGCTTTATTTTTCGTGGATGAAATCTCCCATTCATCAAAAGAAGTAACCTTAGAGTGGGCCGTTATCTATAATCTTCAGGGCAATTAGAGTTTTTAAATAAAAAGCAAGTGAATACATATATTAGAATGCAGATGTTATTCCACTAACAATAAATAAGGCAGCTTACAGATCCTAATTGGTAAACTGGTTTCTTCTTTTTGAATCACAGGCCTGTTTAAGACAATGTTGTTTCTATTTGTATGACAGAGCACTCAGATCTAAAATGCCCACTACACACGTTGAATCATAGTGAGTATCTGATTAGGAGACTATTCGATGGTTGAAGAACTCTTTCATTTGAAAAGTCAACATTTAGGAAAGTTCCAGTTCACAAACCACCTACCATAATGAGCTCAGGCCTTTAACCCTAGCTCAAGTGGGACGTTTCACCCCATTTCCACCCACAGGAAGAATTGTGCGTGGCCAGTCCCACCCCAACAATTTTCTTCCTTTCACTGACAAAGTTGGAACTATCTTTTCTCTATTTTCATAATTTTCTTCAAATCTCCAAAATTACTGTCTAAACCAATGAAGTCTCTCTGCAAACTGCCTAATAATAATTAATACCTTCTATTTCTGAATGGTATTTTCCTTAATAATATTATAATATTTTCTTTTAGGTTCACAAAGTACACACACGCACACACACACACACACACACATACTCAAGCCCAGTGTGGTACTAGTGCTTTCCATTTTATAAGCATGTATGCACTTATTCATTTGACCAATAGTTAAGACATACAAGAATCCACGCTAGACTCTGATATTACAAGATGAATACAACCCAGTGCCCATCCTTGAGTTTAGTCTATTGCAATAGATAGATAAGTTTTCAAACGTGTTTATTATCACAGAAAAGTATCCCACTGATATCTTCCTTTGCCAGTATAGATCTACCTGGTTTAAAAAAAAGTGGCTGAAAGACATTACATTATATGGATGTGCCATAATTTATTCAAGCCATGTTTATTTTGATAACATTTAGGTGGTTTCCAATATTTCGGAGAATCCTGAGGATTCAGGGAGAACAAAGTGCCAAGTACAGTATTTGAAACATAGTAACAATAAAGGGCACTGATATTTCCTGCAGCTGTACTTACAGTTTTCACACCTATCCTAGGGCAGCTGCTTTCTCTTCCTTGTTGAGATTTGCTGTAACATCTATGTTGCCCTAGAATGGCTTCCACCATTCTAAGACATTAGGACCATCCACTATCCCATTTTTATGACTAGTTCTTCCCTAAATAATTCCAAACATCTTTTCAAAGAAATCCTCAGATGACTTACCACCTTCCCAATTTTCCCTCCCTTTATTTCTCAAACATAGACTACCACTATTTCCTTACCTTCCTTGTCTCTGTTAGCTCTGTACTCTGCCATCTATCCTGCTTTGCCTTTGAGATGGAAATCTTACCTTTTAAGTCCTTGTTCTTCTATTCATCCCACTTCTTTCTCTTTCTCTCTTACCAAACTCATTCACTCTGGTATCTTTCATTATCACTTCTAAGCAGATGATTCCATATCTATATTTCTAGTCTTGAACTTTCTCTTAAGTTCTATCTAGTTCCCACATTTTTAACTGCTTTCTGGACATTTTATTTTGGCTATTTTCAAAGTTAATAGGTCTAAAACTCAACTCCTTATCAACCCTACCTCTACCTCAAATAGACTCACTCTAGCTCAGAACCTCTGAACCATCTTTGACTCCTCTCTTTTACCCTCAATATCCAATTTGTCACCAAAATCCTGTTAATCCTTCCTTCATAAAATACCTTGCTTGAATCTTCTTCTCATTTCATTTCTATAGCAACATTCAGGATTGAAAAGTAACAACAATAGCAACAATCACTTTACAGAACATCGTACATTCTGTGTGAGGAGGCACTGATCTAAGTGCTTTAACAAACCATCATCCCCATTTTACAGGTAACAAAAATGAGGTACAGAAAGTTTAAGTATCTAACCCAAGGTCATAAAGCTAGTAAATAGCAGAGCTAGAATTCAGATTCAGGCAGTCTGACTGCAGAGTCTGTGCTCATAATCACTCACTTACTCTGCCTCTCAAAGAGTGGAAAAAGGGCAAGTTTTAGAAGTGAAATACCCACAAAACAAGTTCCATTCTTGTCACTTCCTCTCCCATGATCCTGGTTACCTAATAGGAGCCTTAAACTTATCATGGACAAAACTGAACTACTGATTTCCATCCTTAAATTCACTCACCCTTAAAGTATGTCTTATCTCTCTTTTTAAAATTTTATTTTTTTCTTTCTTTCTTTCTTTTTTTTTTTGCAGTACGCGGGCCTCTCACTGTTGTGGCCTCTCCTGTTGTGGAGCACAGGCTCCGGACGCGCAGGCCCAGCGGCCATGGCTCATGGGCCCAGCCTCTCCGCGGCATGTGGGATCTTCCCGGACCGGGGCACAAACCCCTGTCCCCTGCATCAGCAGGCGGACTCTCAACCATTGTGCCACCAGGGAAGCCCCAAATTTTATTTTTTAATTGAAGTATAATTGATTTACAATATTGTGTTAGTTTCAGGTATACCACAAAGTGATTCAGTTATACATATATATATATTTTTAAATTATTTTCCATTATAGGTCTTTACAGGATATTGAATATAGTTCCCTGTGCTGTACAGTAAATCTTTTTGCTTATCTATTTTATGTATAGTAGTTTGTATCTGTTAATCCCATACTCCTAATTTATCGCTCCACTCCCTCTTCCCCCTTTGGTAACCGTAAGTTTGTTTTCTGTCTGTGAGTCTACTTCTGTTTTGTATATAGAGTCATTTGTATAATTTTTTAGATTCCACATATAAATGATATCATATAATATTTCTCTTTCTCTGTCTGACATACGTCACTTAGTAGGATATTCTCTAGGTCTATCCATGTTGCTACAAATTGCAATATTTCAATGTTTTTATGGCTGAGTAATATCCCATTGTATATAGGTACCACATCTTCTTTATCAATTCATCTGTCGATGGACATTTAGGTTGCATCCATGTCTTGGCTACTGTAAATAGTGCTGCAGTGAACACTGGGGCACGTGCATCTTTTCGAATTAGAATTCTTGTCTTTTCCAAAATATATACCCAGGAGTGGGATTGGCTGGGTCATAATGGTAGCTCTATTTTTAGTGTTTTAACGAACCTCCATAGTGTTCTCCATAGTGGCTGTACCAGTTTACATTCCCACCAAGAGCATAGGAGGGTTCCCTTTTCTCCACACCCTCTCCAGCATTTATTATTTGTAGACTTTTTGATGATGGTTATTCTCTAATAATTAGCAAAGTTGAGCATATTTTCATGTGCCTGTTGGCCACCTGTATATCTTCTTTGGAGAAATGTCTATTCAGCCTTTTGCCCATTTTTTGGTTGGGCTGTTGGTATTTTTTTTTATTGAGTTGTATCAGCTGTTTGTATATTTTAGAAATTAACTCCTTGTTGGTTGCATTGTTTGCAAATATTTTCTTGCATTCCATAGGTTGTCTTTTTGTTTTGTTTGTGCTTTCCTTTGCTGTGCAAAAGCTTTCAAGTTTGATTAGGTCCCATTTGTTTATTTTTGCTTTTATTTCTTTTGTTTTGTGAGACTGATTTAAGAAAATATTGCTATGATTTATGTCAGAGAATGTTTTGCTTATGTTCTCTTCTAGGAGTTTTATGGTGTAATGTTTTATATTTACATCTTTAAAACATTTTGACTTTATTTTTTGTATTTGGTGTGAGGGAGTGTTCTAATTTCATTGATTTACATGAGGCTGTCCAGCTTTCCCAACACCACTATTTCTTATCTCTTTAAAACGCCATACTGTGCACTCATTTGATCTGGCCAAAAATGTGTAAGTTATCCTTGATTCCTCTTTCTCCTTCAAACCTCATAACGAATAACAGCTAAAACAAACAAAAAAGACAACACTTATTGAACACTGTGTAGCCATATTATTTACTGATCAAAACACCCCTATTAGGTAGGTTACTACAATTATCCTCATTTACTAAGAAGAAAACTGAGGTGCAGAGTGGTTAAAAAACTTATCTAAACATCATATAGCTAGTAAGTGGCAAAGTAGGGATCCAAATATGGGCAATCTCATCTATCTCTTAAACATTACACTGTACTGTCTGACTCTCTAATGCACTGCTAACTCACCAATAAGTCCTACTGGCTCTACCTCCAAAGCACATCTCAAACACACCACTTTTCTCCAACTCCACTGCTACTACCACCCTACTCAAAGTCACCATGATCTTTCACTTGGTCAACTAACTGTTCTACCTACCTCAGTCTTACCCCACCATTCACACAGTCTATCCTGCAAACAGCAACAAGGATGGTTTTTTTAAAAAGTGTAAATCAGACCATGTCACCACCCCCACAACATGCATACACACAAACACCCTGTTTAAAACTCTCCACTGTCTTCCTATTGCCCACAGAATAAGAACCAAACTGTTTACCACAGCCCACAAGTCCCTACATAATCAAGCTCCAGCCTACCTCTTCTTTCTCATTCTCTCTCCTCTCCTTCACCATGTTTTAGCCACACTGGGTTCTCTCCACTGAAAATGACAACTGTGTTCCTATCTCAGGGCCTCTGTACTTACTGCACTCTTGCTTGGAATGTTTTCCCTTCAGATTGTTGCATGAGGCCCTCTTGTTATACAGGTCTCAACCATCATCACTTCCTTAGAAAGGCCTTCACTTTCTACTGTGGCCAGCCCCCCTCTATTACTTTACCTTATTTTGTCTACTTCACAGTACTTGTCATCTCCAGAAATTATTTGGTATTATTTACTTATATATTCACTGTTATTCATCCCCACCAGAAAACAATTCCCTGAGGACAAGCACTTGATCTATCTTGTCTATTGCCTAGAAGAATGCCTGGCACATGGTACGTGCTTACTGTCTGATGAATGACTGCCTAGGCAAGTTTCTCTATGTTCTTCTGTGCTTATCTATAAAATGAGAATAACGCTATTTAGGAGGCCTAACACATAGGCAGAGGATCAAACAAAAGAGGGCCTATAAAAATATGTACAAACTTTGATCTGCTAAACAAATTATATTTATATTATTCTTTGTTGTGTGACTATATTAGTTAACCTCTCTAAGCCTCAGTTTCTTCATTAGCAAATTGGGATAATAAAAGTGTCTATAGGGTTATGAGGATAATACATAACATATATAAGCATTTAAGAGTGTCTGGCATATACTCTTTTTTTTCAATGTAATATACATGCTTTTTTTAATTGAAGTATAGTTGATGTATAATATTATATAAATTACAGGTGTACAATATAGTGTTTCACAATTTTTAACGGTTATACTCCATTTAGAGTAATGATAAAATCTTTGGCAAATACTCTTAAGTGTTTAAAAAACATTAGCCCTTTTATCAATCCAGTAACATGACTACAATCCTGGATCACTGTTACAGGCTTTCTGGACTTTCTGCTTCACACTTGCCTTTGCCCATCTTCTGTACTTTATGGTTAGGGAAATTTTCTTGTATCAGCGATTTTCACAAAGGAGGTGGTGAAAGAATATTTGTTGAATGAATGAAGAAATGGGAGGAAGGGTGGGTAGGTGAGTAACAGGCATATTTCTGTCATGTTTAGGACATCACTTTTACACTCCAAAACCAGTGTTCCCCAAATAAAGCCCCAACTTCCTGAGGACCTTTACAACTTCACTTCTACCTGCAGTTCCCTGTTTGTCTTAGAACACTCCACTAAAAAAATAAAAAGCAGTTCATCATGTCCATCTCAAGTTTCTGTCCTCTGTCCTACACTTGGACTGTTCTTTCTGTTTCTTTCTGCTTATCCAGTTCCTGGCCCACTCTTTCAACCTAGTCTCCTCCATAAAGTCCCCCAAACATCAGGATGCCAAGACGTCTCTGTCTCTATCAGCAAGAGCAGGTGCTGTCTGCATGAGTCACTTGCCATCTCTCTGCCAGGGCTTTTTTCATGCTTATGAGTGGTCTGTATAATTACAGAGTGCACCCTTGACGGATGCCTCATGCTCTTTTCTCACTTAGCACGTACACAGCACATTATACCAAAAGAAGGCAGTTGGCACTCATTCGGTGGTCTGGAAGAAAAATATTTTTTTAAAGTATTGTTACATTTTTATTAGCAATATACAAATCTTCCCTTGAGCATAAAGGACAAATGTTTGCAAATATAAACAAGATATTTTTAACAAAGGGAAAGAATCATAACTAAAAGTATACATATTTTTATAAGCTATTAAGGATTGTACAAGTCATTTTAACTACATGATTCAGGACCAACAACGTGTAGTTGAAAATATTCCGATTTAAAACTTTCATTTCGGGGGCTTTGCTGGTGGCGCAGTGGTTAAGAATCCGCCTGCCAATGCAGGGGACACGGGTTCGAGCCCTGGTCTGGGAAGATCCCACATGCCGCGGAGCAACTAAGCCCGTGCTGCACAACTACTGAGCCCGCGTGCCTAGAGCCCGTGCTCCGCAACAAGAGAAGCCACCGCAATGAGAAGCCCCCACTCGCCACAATGAGAGAAAGCCCACGCACAGCAACGAAGACCCAATGCAGCCAAAAAAAAAAAACAAACAAACAAACAAAAAAAAAAACACTATCATTTCTATAAATGAATAAAGTCAGATTGGGTTTTTTTAACAGTTTTTAAAATTGAGATAAAAAACCACATAACATGGGCTTCCCTGGGGGCGCAGTGGTTGGGAGTCCGCCTGCCGATGCAGGGGACGCAGGTTCGTGCCCCAGTCCAGGAGGATCCCACATGCCGCAGAGCGCCTGGGCCCATGAGCCATGGCCGCTGGGCCTGCGTGTCCGGAGCCTTTGCTCCGCAGCAGGAGAGGCCACAACAGTGAGAGGCCCGCGTACCACGAAAAAAAACCCAAAAAAACCCCCACATAACATAAAATTTACTATCTTAATCATTTTTAAGTGAACAGTGGAAGAGAAACTTTTATAGTGTAACTTGCTGGTGAGCTGAGCACTACCTGTACTAATATTGCAACCCATCTTGCTCAAAATTTAAAACTATGGTAATTAAAACACTGCATGTACATCTGTCTATATTCTAGTTTTCAAATTATCCAAATCAGGTCAAAGTAACAAGGCTAGGAGATTTTCAGCGGGGAGCTATAAATAAAATAATATAATACAACTTTCAAAGGGTATACAGAGAAATTTAAATGTGAATGTACCCTAATGGTTTTCCTTCCCCTTGTTCTTTTTTTCAATTTAATTTTAATAGACAATTAATTCATATGGTTCAAAAATTTTTTAATTATGAAAAAGTTTTCAGTGAAGTTTCTCTCCTACCTGTGGCCCATGCATCCACCCCACCACCTACCAACCAGGCAATTACTATGATTACTTGTTCCCCTTTCCAGAGTTTCCTTTTGCCTATAAAAGCAAACAAGAATCTATAATCTTACTTTCTCGTATTTTAGACAAAAGGTAGCATACTATCAGCACTTTTTCCCACTTAATCATATATCATATATTAGTACACAGAACATGCCCTCATATTTTGTTTTAACTGCTTAGTATACCCTTATTTTGTATATGTACCATACTTATTAATGTCATCTTTTCACATCTTTTATCATTTAAGCCTAGACAACCTTTTGCAACTGAAATCTCTGAACATGGTTATAGTTAAATCGTGGAACCATTAAACATCAGGTTTTAATTTTGCTTATAAGAGTAGAACAACCACTCAACCAAAAACACTCAGAGGCATTACTACCACTGGCTTACGTGGGGGCACTAGAAGATTGTTATCAGAAAAGATCAGTAAGATGGGATTTTGGGAGGGGGCAGTGTTTTGGGAGGGGGCAGAGGAAGCATGTGGGTCTTTTCTAGGAGAATGGCACACAGAATGATGTATAGATTCTGTTCATTTATAACTTATTCATGGAAATAACATGACAGCCTAGTAATAAGATTTATATTATTATTTTATTGATTACATTGGTTTTGTCGTCCAGTTTAGAATGTCAAGGAATTAATATATCTCAAGAGTCTGCCATATGTACTGTCACAAAAACTCCCATTTTTAAAGATCAGGAAACTGAAGTGAAGAGTGGTGAAATAATTTGTCAAAGGTCGGTAGCAGAACTTAAACCTGACTGCAGATATGTCTAAGTCTAAAGTCAATATGGTGCCTGTCATGGTATATATTGCATGAATTATGTGCTGCTTGCTGCTGTGGTTTATATTAGTTCAGGTTCTCCAGAGAAACAGAGCCAACAGGGTGCGTGTGTGTGTGCGTGCTTGTGTGTGTCCACGCACGCATGCACACACATATTTGTTTGTGAATGTATAAAGAGAAGAAAGAGATTTACTATAAAGAACTGACTCAGGCAATTAGGAAGTCTGGCAAGTCCCACAATCAGCAGGGTGAGTAGGCAAGCTGGAGACCCAGGAGAGCTGACAGTGTAGTTCTAGTCCAAAGGCCAGGAGGTTCAAGACCCAGTTCTAGTCCAAAGGCAGGAAAAAAGCCAACATCCCAGTTTGAAGGCCATCAGGCAGGGAGAATCCTCTCTTACTTGGGGGAGGGTCAGCCTCTTTGTTCTACTCAGGCCTCCTGGGATGAGGCCCACCCACATTAGGGAGGGCAATCTGACCTGCTCACTCTACTGATCTGAATGTTAATCTCATCCAGAAACATCTTAACCCTCATCCAGAATAATGTCTGACCACATATTTGGGCACTCCATGTCCCAGCCAGGTTGACACATAAAATTAACCAACACACAGTTGTAGGGATGTGTTACAGTCACAGGGAGCAGAGTGGTGAGCAAAAGCCTTTGTGTTCTACCAACAGTCACTCTTCATTCACTTGACATCAGGTCTGAAGAAAACTCAACTCCAAGTGGTGTCTACAAAACACCTATTTTCTTATCTCCTTTTTGATAGAATATATTTCTTAAATTCTTGGCAATTAAATTTAAAAATTACCTCTTCTATTAAATAATGAACACAGTATGTAAAACTCATAATTCTTATTTTTGCAATATTGTATTAAGCTCTGGTCTAAGTAGCTTTATTTTTAATATGCCCTATGCTGCATAAAATAGTCTACTGTGGCTGGCTTGAATAGGTCTTTTACTGATAAGAAGGACACAGGAGGAGGGAGAGAAGGAAAGAAAAAAAGAAGCCAACAAATAAAGGGGTCACACCCCACCCAAGGCTGGTCTTCCCTCAAGGGCAGTGCATTGAAACATTCTCTGCCTCTGCTTCTGGGGCCTTATAGAAACTCATTTATGCTCATTAGCCTTCATGAGTAGGTCCTGCCAACATCCAGCATTTTTTCATTATACTCTTTTTTCAGCAAAGCCTCATTAGCTGAAGAAACCAGGCAGATGCTTTATACATCTCAATTCCAACTGGAGACACCATATCCACAGTATTTTTCCTGCAAGAGCCAAGTAACAGGCTACAGCAGTTTGAACACAGGCACATCCTGATTGGAACACACTGGCATCTTATTCTGACATTTCCAACCAAGCCAAAGCAGCTACTTGGAGAAAATGAATAGGGATGCAGAGGAAAGGTAAGTGGAAATACCAACAACAGCATGGTTAAAAAGCTAAACTTGGCTTAAGAGTAGAGAAGGCCAGGGAGAAAATGGCCCTTTAGGATCCCTGTATTTATATATTGCATTAGTGATTATACAAGCTTTCTATGTAAGAGGAAAACAAATGAATTTTAACAAGTATTCCCAACCTCAGACACACAGTTTCAAATGCCTGAATGAATAAATCGGGCAATGGTTTTTGAGAGCAGTCCTTTCAATGACTGCAATTATGTTGGAAGAGAATACTAATCATCCTTTTGTCACAACAAATTGATTTGTTAAACTGTTTTTACTCCTGTCTAAGCACATGCTGTAACTGAATGTTTCTATATTTTTATCTTAAAGAAATGACTGTGCTAAAGGTCTTGTTTATTTCCTGGAAACGATGCTAAAATGATTATATGGGCCCAGGTGCAGAAACCCTGACTCATGGTGTTCACATAGATTTAATCATAACCAGCAGGAAGAACAAATGATGAGAAACTTATAAAAACATAACAGAGTGGTCAACATAGAGAAAGACTGGTAAAATTAGGGTGAGATAGGGGAGGTAGAGGCAGCAGAAGGAGAGTATAGGTTCCAAAAATCTAGCCATTTCCCTCTGAGGGTTTCCATGTCATTTCAAAGGACCTCAGGTATTGGGTTACCACCAATGAAAGGTCTCCAGTGGTAGACAAATGGAAAGAGCTATTTAGAATCAAGGGGGAAAAGGAAGCAAGTTATAGCAAGACAACTTGTTTTTGGTTTTTCTCCTTTGGATGCCTGCACGGACTAGATCATTTCTCTGGTGTCTGAGTTGAAATGCCAGATGTAGAAGAGGCCATTTTTATCATCTGGGAGTAGGTAATAAAAAAGGTGTGAGGGAGTCCATGACAAGGACTCCACTTCAGCCAGAGCAGCACAACTTTTAAACTATTTTTTATGCTGAAATTCTGCCTAAGATTTTGTCTGAAAAATGTGTTTCCTTGATAAAAATCAATAATCCACTTGATGGATGAGGAGACTGAGGTACAGGCAAGGGAAATGGTCCAGGTCCTCAGCAAGTTAGTGGCAGACCCAGAAATAGAATCCAGGTCTCTGGACTAACTTGGTCTAGTGCTCTCTCTACCAAATCAGACTGCCTCATCTTACCAGCTAGACAGTAAACTTTTCAGTACACTAGAGAATTGCCAAGTGCACGACTCCATGTATGAGTGGAAATGAATGGACAGGCCACATGTACAGTTATTACAATGTGAAAGCCACCTAAGAAGAGAGGCTTTGAAGGGGGAAAAGTATAAAAACCTGTGCTACTTTCTCTTTCAGCACTAGATGCTCTTCTCAAGAACAAAAAGACTGGGCTAATTAAACAGTGCAAGGGAGAACCTGTGGTAAGATTTATAGCTGCTGGGTTAGAGACCGAACAGTTACAGAGGAACCCAGCAAGCTCTAGAATCCAACGAGCTTTTAACTATATAGAGCCATGTTCACTGATTGAGGCCAAACTGTTTCTAGTGTAGATTCTCACTGGGGACCTGACTGCGGAGGACACACGCTACCATCACTCTCAGCAGAGTAAACATAAATGTCTTCCACATTGATGAGATCACAATTCAACAAATCTGTGTACTAGAAATGCTCAGGGTTTGTTCACCTGTTCATTCATCCAAACATCATGGTAGGCACCAGGGATGGCAGAAAGATAGATGAAATGTTATTCCTATTCTTCAGGAACTCACCATAGAACGGAGAAGACAAACTATATATGGAGTTCAGTAGGATAGTAAATACAATGCTATTAACCGGTGGGTGCTGTGAGGGCAAGGGAGGGAGCATCTAATTTAGTCTCAGAGAATTGAGGAGGACTTTATAGAAAAAGGTATATGAGCTGTAAGAATGAAAAGGATAAACGTAAAGGATGATATAATAGAGTAACTGGAGATAGGGCTACTTTAGATTAATGGTCAGAAAATAATTCTCCTGGGGGGTGTCATTAAATCTGAGACTGAATTCAATATCAAGAAGGAACAAGATCTGGTAACAAACACTCAGGCAGAAGGAATAGCAAAGGCCCTGAGAAGAAAAGGCTTGAAGGGTTTGAGGAACTAAGAGGAGACCAGTGTATGTGGAGTATAACAAGCAAGCAAAAGAATAAGAAGTGAGGGTGGAGTTAAGGCTCAAAAGGGCCTTCTAAGGTAACAAGGCATTTGGCTTTCATCTAAGTGGAACGAAAAGCTACTTTTTAAAAGGGTTTCAAACAAGGAAAGACTCAATGTAATTTACATTTTTAGAACAATAGTAATAAATACATATATAGTACCTACTATAGGCCAGGCTCTGCCCAAGCATTTTATATATATTAACTTGTAATGGCTGCTATATAGACATGATTGGCAGAAGGCAGAGTGGACACAAGGAGATTCATTGAGCGCTGCAGTTGAGAGATGATAGTGGTTGGAATGGAGAAGGAGCAAGTGAAAAGATCTCAGGAGTATTTAGGAAATAGAATTGACATGACTGGATTGGGAAGGGGAGAAGCAGTGACATAGGTATGGAGGAATCAAAGATTACTTCTATGCTTTTACAAAGTTTAAAGGAGAAGGGAGTATTCAATGGTGCTGAATATCTCTGAGGACAAAAAGACTAAAATCTGAAAAAAGATCAACGGATTTATCAATTAGGAGGTCAGGAGTAACCTTTTGCATGTGTTTTAGTAGGTTGGCGGTATAAGCAGTCAGACTGCATAGGGTAAAGAGTGACTAGAAGCTGAAGAAATGCAGATGGTGCACGTATTTTTCTAAGATGTTTGAAAGGGAAGGAAAGAAGGGAATGTGACAGAGGGGCACACTTGAGGGATTTTTTTCTTTTTTTTTTTAAGGTCAGGGACAATTAAACATCTCTATAGACTGAGGAGAAGAAGTATGTAGAGGGAAAG
>NW_006776793.1:1179832-1184510 GCF_000442215.2 Lipotes vexillifer
TAGAACAGGATAAAGGTGGAGGGAAAAGAGTTGGGTGAGTTAATGCCTGGGATTCAAAAGAAAAGATCCATTCATTATTAGAGGTATCTCAGCATGTACTAGAATACATTAGTCTAGTTTGTTCTTATTCAAGTATAGCTGATTTACAATATTATATTAGTTTCAGGTTTATAACACAGTGATTCACAATTTTAATAGATTATACTGCATTTAAAGTTATTGTAAAATATTGGCTATATTCCCTGTGCTGTATAATATATCCTTATAGCTTATTTATTTTATACATAGTAGTTTGTACCTCTTAATCCACTAACCTCCATTAGCCTAGTTTTGTTTTTTTGTCGTATGCGGGCCTCTCACTGTTGTGGCCTCTCTCGTTGCGGAGCACAGGCTCAGCGGCCATGGCTCACAGGCCCAGCGGCTCCGCGGCATGTGGGATCTTCCCGGACCGGAGCACGAACCCGTGTCCCCTGCATCGGCAGGCGGACTCTCAACCACTGCGCCACCAGGGAAGCCCCATTAGCCTAGTTTTAACCTTTATTTTTACAGACACTTCTGAGAACTTAAAACTCTATCTCCCACTTTCAACAATTTTGACCCAGTACAAGGAAGGGCTCATGCTCTGCTACATACGATTATTTATTCTTCACTGCCACCTTTAACTCGTATTCTTGGGCTAACTTTATTAGTTTCTTCAGTCTCTGATTAATGATAGAAGAGTCATAATCGGTGTTCAGTTATCTGACCATGCCACAGTGTCCCTTTTGCTCTCCAAACCACACACTCCCACAACGGAAGACGTTTTAAATAAGACTGAGGAAATAATAAGGTGCTCACAAAAATAATTAAGGATAAAATATGAAGATTTTCTCATGAAAATTCATAAAATTTATGAAATTATATAAAATTGTATGCATTACATGAATATGGCCTTCTCCTAAGCCACTGAAAGTGATTTTCAAAAGATATATTTCTTAGGCATTATATTCTGACATTTCTAATTTAACATTCTTAAGAAGTATGGGATACAACAGGATAATGTAATCTGAGAATATGCAACAGACAGTTAAGTTGTATCTATGCCAAATCAAAACTATCAATACAGGGCTAATTTTTAAAGTGCAACTATTGATATCTTCCAAATAAAAAAAAAAAAACACTTGTCCAAATTAAAACAGTGGCTTGCATGTGTATAGGGACAGTCTTAATCAAAGACATACAAAGAGATAAGAGAAATTTAACAGGTCAAATACTCAAAATTTAATTTTTTCTAAATTGAATATAATCTAAAAAATATATTCAAATGGCTCCTTACTTAATGAGGCTAATCCTTCCTTTACATTCTTTCCAATTCTTCAAAATTCAAATCTTAACTTATCTTCTGCAAAACAGCCCAACTATAATGTTTAATCAGTAGACATTATAAAAGTTTATACAAGTATTTTAATATATAATGATTAATGAGGTCAAACTCTCTGAGTACTAAAAAAACAAAAATAAATGAAAAACTTTCCAATGTAGGAGAAAACAAAGGAATGACAGAAACTAAATAGTGGTTTCACATTCCTACTGGTAAGTGACTGGATGATAAATGATTATTTGTTGGCCTAGCTATAGAAGCACTATGCTAGTTGCTGTGTGGAAGCTGCAATAATGAAAGATATGCTGCTTAAGACTATCTACCTTAGTCATAATTAAGGGACAATGAGGACACAGGAAAATGACATTAATATTATAAGCCCCACTGGCAATGATTCTTCACTTAAGCAAACTTTAGTCAGGCTCCTGAACCTCCTTGTAGGCTCATCTGTGTGCTTCCTTGTAAAATTCAGTTTTAGCAAGAATCCTGCTTAGTCAGTTTAACCAGACCCTCACCATCAATATCTATTTGTTCAGCCTCTGTATCTGTTCAGATTCCTCATCCTCTACCATCCCTCAAGTGATATCTGATCACCCTGGCCTGTCTTAAGCAAAGAATCCTGTTGGTTGGTTTAGCCAGAATCCCCCTTACCTGTGATATTTCCTCTTAGCAATTTTTCATCCACCGACCACCACCCTGCTCCTTGGCTATAAATTCCCTCTTGCCCATGCTATATTTGGAGTTGAGTCCAATCTCTCTTCCCCACTGTAAAATCCCACTGCAGTGGTCCATATACATATTGTGATGGTCCTGAACAGTCTTCCTTATCATTTTTGATAAGTGTCACTGAACAGTATTTTCTTTAATACCATGTAGTAAATGTGCATTTTCACCGTGGTGTATATGGCTCACCAGGCCACACTTCAGGACACCTGGATTCCAGCATTGGATATGTACCTGTGTGACCTCGGACATGTCACTTCTCTTTGAATCTCAGTTTCATGCTCTATAAAATAAGGGAATTAAACAAGATGCTCTTGATAATCTTAATAGTCTCTTAATATACTTTTAATATTCTACCATGTATGTGAGGTACAGGTAATAAACATAATGGCATGGCAAATAATTTTGAACTTTATCGGTGAAACAAGAAGAAATCAACTCGTCTCTACAGAGCTATGGGTAGTTTTATGGTTTATATAGACACATTTGATTAAAAAATAAAACATTCCCAAATCTAGGCTAAGGTCCATAATAATACATTTGGATCAAGTGTGTATTAGTGAAGGAAAGTTTCTAGAAAGTGATTTTCATTTTTATGTAAGTGTGAAAAATTGTTTTATCTTATCTCTTGCCTTATTTTCTTTGGCTAATGAACACTATAGAATATAAAATATTTCATTTAGGAACAGATAAGTAAGTAGAGACCTTTTAACGAAAAGCTATTTAGCCACAACAGCAGTCTTAAAAACACTATAATGCAGTATACATTAAATCTTAATTGGCTCTTATTAGGATAAACTTCTAGAATAGAAATTATTACATTAAAGGGTATTACATTATATGGTACAGGAAACTCGATATAGCCATATATTACATTATATGATACAGGAAACTTGACATAGCCAAATAAAGAAACATCATATAGACATTTAAAACAACATTTTATAGAAATAATATGAAAAATAACTATGATAGTATAAATAAGTGTTAGCGAGTGCAAAACTGAATATCCAGTAAGACTATGCATAATAAGAAAGCCTATGCATAGTAATAGCCAAAATGTTGAAAATATAATGTTTTTCTCCAGACTGTTTAGGATTTTTCTCTTTCTCATGAGAAAGTAATATTATTTATAAAATAAGTTATGTGGAATAAAATAAAAATAGCAATAATATTTATTTAGGTCTTATAATGTCAGACATTTTGTTAAGAGCTTTACATACAATATTACCACTTAATTACATACAACCACCATGAGTTATGAAGTATTACCCCTACTTAATAGATGAAGAAAGTGAGGCATAGAGAGATTAATTAAACTGTCCAAGGTCACTGAGTTTGTAAGTAGAAGAAATGGGTTTTATATAAGCTAGGCCTGTATGATGCAAAGCCACTATACTATATCACCTTCTTAAAAATAAAAATTACATATATATCTCATATTCTTTAATCTTCAGGAAAATAATTTGTACAAAATTTTATGCAACTGTATTTTCAGAAAACAAAGTAGGAAACCCCCTTTTCTTCATTAATTTGAAAAATGAGAGACCAACAAGTGTATATGTTTTTAGCTCAGATCTGTATAAATATGTACATGATTTAGTAAATACGTACTGACTTTCATCCTAAATTTAGAACCTTTGCAGCTTGGAAAATAAGCTTTTATGACTAAAAAGCATTCCTTTCATATTGACCTTTTCTCCAAAGACTGTCAAAGTAGGTCAATCCATTTTAATTGGCATATTAAATGTGCTAGTCTACTTCTCAGATTCAAAGCTTGGTTATCACTGAAAATGATAAATGTGAAACTGAATTCTCTCAAGGGTGCTTCAACACACATGATCTGCTCTATCATGATGATTACGCCATAAAAGTAAAATATTGCTTCAAGTAGCTGACCAAAAATACTCATATTTTATTAGTACGATGGCAAAAACACCTGGAACTCTCTAAGGACCTTGTGAGAGAACACTGCTCCTCACTGTAAGGGAGTAGGGTTCCCAAGTCCTCTGGTTGACAGTGCCTCATAATATGGAACATTAAATAAGAGAGGGTTAGAATAGAAATAAAGGATAGGTTTCTCTTCAAAGATCAACAGACCTTTAAAAACTTTTCGTAGATTCAAGAATAAGAAAGAAAAGGGAAATAGGGAAGTCCCAGGTAAATTCATAAATTTATTTATATTTATGAATAAACAGGATTCTGTTCTCAGAGTAAAATGCCAGGAATATAAGTGGGCTCAGTGTGTTGAATCAGAACAGGGGCACAAATTGAGATTTGCAGTAGATTCATTAAAACAATACTAGATCATAATATTCTTTGTACATCGTTATTTTGGACAATAAACCTTGTTTTCTTGCTTGGGTCTATTTTTCCTCTTTTACATTTCAGCCATGAATATAAGAAGTCTTCATCTTGTAGATGAAATATTTCATTATATCTCACGCCTATTATTGGAATTTTAATTCTAGCAAGTTCAGTTGGTTAATTAGCATGACATGTCTCTGGTGGTGCAGTGGTTAGGAATCTGCCTGCCAATGCAGGGGACACAGGTTCGATCCCTGGTCTGGGAAGATCCCACATGCCGCGGAGCAA
>NW_006776793.1:1184532-1241170 GCF_000442215.2 Lipotes vexillifer
GGATTCACTTTGTTATAAAGCAGAAACTAACACACCATTGTAAAGCAATTATACCCCAGTAAAGAAAAAAAAAAAAAAAAAAAAAAGAATGATGCTATTATATTTGTTTAAGCTCATTTTTTCTTTCTTTCTTTTTTTTTTTTTTTACTTCAAATTTAACTTTTCTAAGTTCTGGATGTTTTTGACCAATTATTTAATTTTCATTGGCTCTGGTATAAATACTAGTTGATAGGAGACTTTCATTTCCCTTAAAGACTGCAGACAGTATTCCTGAAAAGAACCTTTGTGTATTGTGGCATAGGCAGGCTAGACTTTCAGAAGCATTTCTGATGCCTTGACTATTTTATTCTGTTTCATTATGATAATCATAAGAACTTCTGTTCAGCACTCAAATTCATTCCCATGCTTGTAGATAAATTTGGCTTTTTGGTCCCACACAAGCACTTCCTTTCTTTGTCAAGCTAATGAAGTAGAGTTTTTTTTAATCCTTTAAGTAGATATTATGTCTCAAACTGGTTACACTATTTCAGAGCATTAGAATGAACAAATAAAACTGAGCTTCATGCAAAGTTTCCCTAAATCACCTAAGGCTAATAAACCTTTAAAAACTGTGAACAGATCTGAAACAAGAATATAAAAAAGGGAAGCAGGTATACATCCATATTCTAGGAGTGCTATATAACAAATCTACTAAATTAGGAGAGGTTTATAACCTGTTTGGACTGCAGCAAACTCACTTCCTGAACAGATGGTCTCCCACCATTTAATCACTCTTTAACTCCCTACAATCTGGCTTTTGGGCACACTATGTACTAAAATCACTCAAAGGTTACCTGTAACCCAGATCATGGAAGCCAGCAACAAAAGTGCTAAAAGGAGATTCACGAATCAAACCCAGCCAAATAATTTTATAGATTAGAAAACTACGGTCCATAAATGTTAGGAGATCTTCACCAGATTACACGAGGGGTGAACAATCCAAGGTCAAAACACCAGCACTTGAGTTTCTGCCAATGCTGTGCTGTTCTCCCCTGCCAATTAGGTAGTCAGCTTTCTCGAACCACTGTCTCACAGTTAACATTTTTCACACTTTCAATCCAATGACACTGTTTTACCTTCTTGCTGGATTCTTCTGTCCTGCCCTTCCTTGAACATCCCTTTACTCCACCATCTGCATTACCTGTACCCTTACAAAGAACTAAGCCTTAAGCCTAGTTTTCCAAAATCATCTGCTCTCATAGTTTCAATTCCCATCATGAGCCATGTACAACAGCAACACGACTTTGTAACTTTTCTTTTCATTAACTGCTAGGTACCTCAATTAACTACCATGTCTGCATTGAAACTATCAAAATGCAAATAATAATAGCTAACATTTATTGAGTGCTTAACTATAAACTAGGAGCTGCTCTAAGCTCTTTACCTATATTAACTTATTTAAATCTTTAACAAATCTATGAGGTATTATTCTGATTTCACATGTGTGGAAACTAAGGCACAGAGAGTTTAATCAACTTGCCCAAACTTGGATTCAAACCCATGCAATGTGCCTCCAGAGGCTGTGCTCTTAATTGTTTTGCTAGGCAGAATGTCTATATGAAATCTCTACTATTTATATTCTTGAATGCTAAAATAGCATTTTCATATCAGAGTGTTTTTACCTGTGACTTTTCTGTTGATATTAGAATGGCTTATTTATGTAAAAATTCTGTTGCATTCAATAATTATTTCAAGAAACAAGTTCAATTTTTTGCAAATTGATTTAAAAATTAAGAAAAGAAATCCAATTCCTGGCTGGTCTTATTCTATTGCCTGTTAAATGTGTTAGTTTCAGATAGAATCCTGCAAACATTTAAAAAGATTAAGTTTGTTTTCCTATTAAACCAAGAATCTTCTGTATGTTGATTAGTATAACACACATTTCAGAATAAAGTCCATTTGTTACAGAACTCCAAAAAGCCCCCAGTTGCTACAAAAGGATGTCCTTTTTAGGGTCAACTTATCCCCAGTGGAAAACCATAATGCAGAACACAATGAATCCATGAAATGGACATAGTAAGCTGCTTACAGTTTCTTCCAAATATGAATGAGTAGCAAAGGCTCAAAACAAACAGTCTTCAAGTGACCTATCTCACATTAACATGGCAGAGGCTCTGCAGTGTGAACAGTCTAAGTCTCATCCACAGATAACCAGCAGGTAGTCAGCACGAGAATTACCTAGGCAACAGAAAATGATGGACCCCCTAACAGGAACAAGTTAGGGTGAAAGAAGAAGGGGAGTAAACACTCAAATAAAGAATCTTGCTAGCCTCTGGAAAGTATCTTCCTTTGGATAAGGAAGAAGGAACTCCCTAATAAAATTACTAACTGTTAGACTTGTGGACTTGGTCTCATCCCAGTGCTAACAGGGAAGAAGAAAGTAACAATTAGGCCCTTTTAACATTACAAATGTTATATATAATGTATCCCAGCATACATTTTGTACTGATGTAACATCTTTCCACTTAATTTTTCAGATCATTTCCACAGGCCTCTCAGTCTCCTAAGGCACAGGTGAAACTATTTTTCTGTGATGTGATATTGAGCCAGGCTGTCCAGGAAGCAAAATATTTCCTCTGTTAACTCCTTCATACCATTATGAAAATCATTGCTTCCATGCTTGACATCCCTTCCTCCTTTTCTTCTTCAGTTAACACCTTCATATTGACAACTGTGTGACCTTGGAAAAATTACCAAACCTCTCTGAGACTTGCATTATCTATCTGTAAAGTGGGTATAATAATATTTATTTCAGAAAAGTGTTAAAATCAGACATAATACATATAAAACAGTTCATACCATGCCTATAATCATCAGAAGCACAATCAATAGCGGTTTTCTATTTTTCTCACTTCCTTTCTCTAGCCTTGTCAAATACCAAACTGGACTGATAGAAGGCAAAAAAGAATAAGACACATTCCCTACTCTGAGTACCCCTGCCAGAGAGGCAGGCATGTAAACCAACAACTACAATAGCATGACAAGTGTTATAACATGGTGTATGCAAAGGGTTATAGGAAAGCACCCTTCTAAACCCGTAAGACTTGTTTTCAGGGAGTAATTTATAGGATGATTAGATAATATGATCTTTTGTATAATTTATCTTTTCCAAATCAAACGTGACATAGGAAAGTAGGGGTAAGTGGAGCAGGCATTGTTACCTTATCTACAAGACTAAAGAACAGATTAAGTAACAGTCTGGTATAAATTATTCTCCTTCACATGTTTCTTTACCAATTTTAATAATTCTGGCATTTAATTTACTTGGTTTGCATCTACTTGGAGCTATCACAACTGTTCAGTGAACAGCTACCCTGCTAAAATCCCAGTGTTAGGTTCATCAATCAAGATCTGAAGAAGCACAGAGTATGGCTGGAGAACAAGATATTTAACAGAACAATGAGAGAAGACTCAAGCATAGTAAGTGAGGCCTGGGCTTCTAGTTCTAGAGAGTGGCGTTAGCACATACACTCAATTCTCATTCCTCTCCAGACCCCACAGAAATGACAGTATAGATGCTAAAAATAAACAAAACAAAAAAAGAGACTAAAGCCATAACAAAAAAGGGAAAAAGAAAAAAGGGGTATCAAATCAGATATTTCAGCACATTTCTAGTGTAAAAGATGGCAAATAGAAGTGCACTAATGAAGAAAGAGCAGAGGAAGCCTATATAACCAAACTGTACCACTTAGAGCATTACCATAATGCTGCCACAGGTATGGGAGTTGATCCACCAAATAGAGGGGCCCCAGAGGGTACTTGGTTTTCAGAAACACTGGACAGGAGAAGTGAGACGTGACACAGAACTGATAAAGGCCACAGTGGCTGGCCTGAGGCCCCACACAAGGAGCCACAGTCAGCAATAAAACAATACAACGGGGTTTTTCTCTTAACATACTGAACAAACTGGCTGGGATGAATTAATGCTTTTAGTGTTGGCAATAGGTTCCTCAAAGTAAAGCCCTTCACATTCTGGCATTTGGCAAGAGTAATGAGGGTCTTGTTTGTTCCCCACTGGATCCTCAAGAGACAAACTCCCAATCACGTCTTCCTCACTCCCTGTTGGGGCTGGGGGACAGGGGGAGAGGACCACTTAATACACTGAGAATAATCAGACCATCATCTATCACCTAATACACAAGTGAACAAATGAGGATCACGAGGTATGTGAAAAATAACCAGTGGGAAGAAAGAGAAACACCACATTAATAAAATATAAAAATTACCTTGGGTATTACGCTTAGTGAAATAAGCCAGACATAGAAAGGCAAATATTGCATGATTCCACTTATATGAGGTACCTGAATAGACAAATTCATAAAGACAGAAAGTAGAATAGAGGTTACCAGGAGCTGGAGGGAGGGGAGTAGAGGGAGTCACTGTTTAATGGGTACAGAGTTTTTGTTGGGGATGATGAAAATGTTTTGGGTATAGATAGCAGTGATGGTTATGCAACATTGCAAATTTATTTAATGCCACTGAATCGTGCACTTATGAATGGTTAAAATGATAAATATCACGTAATGCATATATTACCACAATAATAAAAAAGAAAAAGATCACTCAGGAAATTTAACAAATGGTGCTCTGACAACTGGATATCTGCATACAAAGAATGGAGCTGAATGCCTACCACATACCATGTACAAAAATTAACTCAAAATGGATCAGAGGCCTAAATGTAAGAGCTAAACCTATAAAATTATTAGAAGAAAACACAGGCAGAAATCTTTGTGACCCTGGATTAGACAATGGTTTCTTAGATATGACACCAAAAGCACAGCAAAAAAAAAAAAAAAGATAAATCAGAGTTCATCAAAATGCAAACTGTCTGTGCTTCAAATGACACCATCAAGAAATTGGAATAATAGTTCACCAGATGGGAAGAAATATTTCAAAATAATAGAAGGAACTCATATGTAGAACACATAAAGAACTATTACAACACAATAATAAAAAAGACAAAGAACCCAATTTTAAAATGACCACAATATCTTAAAAGACATTTGCCCAAAGAGATACATATACATATCCCCCCAAAATACATGAATAGATGCTCAATGACTTTAGTAACTAGGGTAACTAGGGCAATGCAAGTCAAAACCACAATGATATCACTTCTTATACACTAAAAGGCTATAATCAAAAAGACAGATAATAACAAGTGTTGACAAGAATGTAGAGAAATTGGAACCCTCATACATTGCTGGTAGGAGTGCAAAATGGTGTAATCGCTTTGAAAAACAGCCTGCAGTCCTTCAAAATATTAAACATAAAATTAGCATATGACTAAGCAATTCCATTATACCCAAGAAAAATGAAAACATGTCACACAAAAACGTGTACACAAAACTTCATGGCAGCATTAGACACAATAGCCAAAAAGTGAAAACAACCCAAATGTCCATCACCAGATGGATGGATAAATAAAGTGGTATACACACACAATGAAATGTTATTTCGCCATAAAAGGACTGAAATACTGATACACACTACAACACTGATGAACTTTGAAAACATTATGTGGACTGAAAAAAATCTAGTCACAAAATACCACACATTATATGATATACCCAGAATAGGAAAATCCATATAGACAGAAAGTAGGTTAGTAGTTGCCTAGGGCTGGGTTAGGGAGAGAGAGATAGGTTGAAGAAAGTAGAGAGTGACTGGGGTCATGAAAATATTCTAAAATTTATTGTGATGAATACACTAAAAACCATTGAATTGTACACTTTAAATCAGTGAATTGTACTGGATGTAAATTATATTTCAATAAAGCTTTTATTAAAAAATAATTGTTCAATAAATTATAGCAAATATTATTTTTAAAAATTACAGAAAAAAAAGACTATTCAAGGAACAGAAGAGATCTTAACTCTTAATTTTTATTCATAGAAAGACTTATGAAGATAAATTATCCATTAAAAAAAGGGGCAAGAGAGCTTCCCTGGTGGCGCAGTGGTTGAGAGTCCGCCTGCCGATGCAGGGGACACGGGTTCGTGCCCCGGTCCGGGAAGATCCCACATGCCGCGGAGCGGCTGGGCCCGTGAGCCATGGCCGCTGGGCCTGCGTGTCCGGAGCCTGTGCTCCACAACGGGAGAGGCCACAACAGTGAGAGGTCCGCATACCGCAAAAAACAAACAAACAAACAAACAACAACAAAAAAAAGGGGCAAGAAAGAACAAGATAGCCCGGACTCAGTTTTCCCTCCTGCTCTAAATACAATTATTTACCTTGGAAATAATTCAGTGGATAATGAGTCAAGGGCTCTGAGAACTGGAAAGAAGGCTGGCTAAGAACCAACCCAAGGACTTGACGAATGGCAATGTGGTGAGATTCCTAAGATCCCATACACACTGGGCTGAGCACTGTAGAGGCCTGCAGCCTGAAACAACCATCAGGCGTAGACAAAAAAATAAACACAAAAGCAATAAAAGTCTGTTCTCTCTGGCCAAAGGACTGGGAAACAAGAATCACAACAGCAACCAAGTGGGGAGATCCAACCCTAGTTCCTCTACTTGAGGTACTAGTTTGCCAATCTGCCTTCAGCAGCACCTTCAAAGCCCTAGTGGGCCCACCCAACCTCTGTTTTACAACCAGGGCACTTGATGGGCCAACACGACTGTAGCATCAGCAAAGAAGCCCCAGTGAACTGTCTTGATCCCTGCTCCACAAATCAGGCTTTAGTGGGTGGTCCAATTCATCTAGGATAGCAGCAGTGAAGCTTCAAGGGCCATCCCAACCCCCACTCCACAACCAGTGCACCAGCATGGAATTCTGAGCAGCCTACAGCAGCAGCTTCTCAGCAGTGCCAAGACTACCCAACCCCTGGGTAACCAGCAAGCGGGCCGATACACCTGCATCAGCTGAGTTTGTTATCTCCTGGCCATCCACCCAGTGGCATAAGGAGACTTAGGCCAAGAGAAATGGCATATTACCTGTAGAAGAACACAAATTTGAATTGGCAAGGGATTCCTCGTCTGAAACTATGGAGGCCAGAAGTACACAATCATTCTTAGTGTTGAAAGAAAACAACTGTCAATCAGGAATCCTGCATCTAATGAAAGTAGCCTTCAGGAATGAAAAGGAAGTAGACATTATTAGACAAAGGAAAACTAAGAAATTTGTTGCCAGAAGATCTACTCATAAATAATGTCTAAAGAAAGCTATGCGAACAGAAAGAAAATGACAACAGACGAAGGCAGGGACATTCAAAAAGGAAAGAACGATGAAATGGTAGAAGTTGGGATAAATACAATAGACTTTTTTTTTTTTTACTATACTGCTTGCATTTTATATTTGAATATTTTGCAATAATTTTAAATGGTCTACTAAAAAAGTAGTAATGCAAACCAGTATATGACAAACCAACAGCACGCACAAAAGATACAAGTGTATATTATATGAATAAAAGTTCAAAAAGTCAGTCTTTATGATCACTTCCTCCCTTTCCCAGAACTAGCCAGTTTTGTATGATAAAACATGTACTCATAAATAGCTTATTTTATACAATATGATTATTCTTAACCCACCATTCTGTGAGCTACCCTTTATGTTTACTGAGCATTTATTATAATCCACTTCTTGTGCCATTTCATGTCAATTTACCACAGTCTTTTTAATCCCTGCATAGATTTATAAAAATTTATTAGCTCTGTCTCCCACTTCTTGATATTAATATTGTTTTTAATATTTAAAGGAGTTTTAAGCACAATTGACTTTTACCTCATGACTTTCTTTAAGGGTTACATTTACATTACTCAAAAATTTAGAAGACAGATCTGGTTTAAAAACAAAAAGAAAGGCTTTTCTGGAAATGGGGAAATTACATAGTTAATAGTACCAAATGTAACAATGTAATTGCATTGTAATCTCCTCTATATTATTTCACTTTTTACAAAATGCATCTATGTAACTTTTATATGTAGTTAAAGGAAGAGGAACTGTATATATAGGCTTTTAAAGGATCCTGTCTGAAAAAGAGGCCAGGGTTTCAGGATGAAGGTTGTACTAAGAGTGGAGACCTGGGAGTGGGTGAGGGTGAGTTGTGATATTAGATCAGCAAATTGGCTGAGATCTAATACAGGGATGGTTGGGAGAAATTTGGAGAAATTGTAAGATATAAGTGAAAAACACAGAAATGAGGTGACTGTATGAGGATATGGAATTTAGACTCTACCCTGTAGGCAGTATAGAGTGTCATGGAAGGTTTTCAGGAAACAACATAAATGAATCCATACTTTATAAGATCGTGTGTTCTCAAGCACAGAGAATAAACAGGAGGAGAGACTGAAGACAGAGAGAGATTACTAAACCATGCCATTGAGTAGTAATGAAGTCTGAGTGGCACATGGCAGTGGGGATAAATATGAAGAGACAAACATAGATGCTACTTTGAAGGCAGAGCCAATGTGATAACCACCTGAATGTAAGAGCTACTGGCATGAGAAAGGAGTATTGAAGATGGTCCTTATCCAAGGTAGGGACTATAGAGAAAAGAGCTACTTTGAAGCGAGAAGATAAATTTGGCATTAGAAATGTTAGGTTTCATTTTTAAAGATTTTTAAATCACTTTATTGAGATATAATTTACATATAAAAAGCTGTACATATATAATGTATACAACTCAATGAGACAGAGTTACGTATACATCCAGAAATGTTGGGTTTTAAAGACTAGATTTGTGGAGAGACGATCACCAGGTAGTTGGAAATTCAAGTTTAAATATTAGGAAAGTAGTCAGAATTAGAGAAATAGATTTAGGGATATTTGCATAAGTCCACGATTTTCCATGACATACCTTCTTCCCACACATACCATCAAGCACACTCAAACATTCAAGTTAAACCCTGAGAACCTCCTATATAACAGGTGTTACGGTACTATGACAGATAACTGAAGCTACAAAAGTGAATAAAACATGGTCTCTGGTCTCTAGGAACATACATTCTAAGGTCTACAAAAGTTTTCTTGTTTTCTTTTGGTCAAAATCTCACAATACTATAAAGTATATCTTCTACTGCTAACAATGCATTTCTTTCTACTCCTCTAAACTTTATTTATAAAAGGGAATTTTATTCTCCAAGTAACATCAAGAGAAAACAGCAACTCCTGACTAGTGAGAGAGTAGTGAGGAGGGTCATCCCAGCTGATACCCTTTTCCAACCTCAGCCTTAACACCAGATACAAAAGTACTTCCCTTTTCCAAAAATAAATTTGCTAAGGGTAATGTTTAGAAAACCAACAGCTGCCAATTCAGTCCTCAATGTTTTGGATTTTCAATGTGCCAAGAGCCCCATGCACACTTGAAGGAGTGGACCTTTCTACAGTTCTGGCACACTCACAGCTCTCTGGATTCTGGAAGACTTCCTTCTGCCATAACCCTTCTGTGAAGGAATAAGCTGGCCCAGCAGGCCTGGGTTGTTTAAATCTTGAAAATTCCCAAGAAAGGCATGCTTTCAGGATGGGCTTTCTGGCTTCTTGGAATGTTCTGTCAGATAAGAGTGTTTTTGCATGCCTGAGGCGCTGGGCCATACTGTTCTAGTCTGTCTAGATGGTTTATGCTAACAGTGTGATTTATGGTGAACATCTGCTTTTTCTCTGGGGGGGTTAGAGCTTCAATAACTGCGGTCAATCATGCAGGTGCTACACGCTTACACAACTGACCCCCAATAAAAACCCTTGATGCTCAAGCCTGAGCAAGCTTCCCTAGCTGGCAGCACTTTGCATATGTAGTCACACATCATTCCTGGGTAACTGTGTCTCACATGACTCCACTGGGTGAGAATATTTGGAAGCTTGTGCCTGGTTTCCTCAGGACTTGACCCGTGTGCCTTCACTAATTTTATCCTCTCTCCTTTTTTTGTAATAAACTGTAAATGTTGAGTATAACAGCTTCTGAGTCCGGTGAGTCCTGGGGACCT
This sequence comes from Lipotes vexillifer, assembly GCF_000442215.2. Lineage (NCBI taxonomy): Eukaryota > Metazoa > Chordata > Mammalia > Artiodactyla > Lipotidae > Lipotes > Lipotes vexillifer. The sequence goes on from NW_006776793.1 coordinate 1,194,498, forward strand.
CGGATACAACTTCCTTCGAAGTCAGGGATTTCTCTTCTTTCCAGGAAATGTCTGAAATTTACTATTCTACTTACTTTTTCTGACATTTGACAGGGTGAATCCACACAGATCAGTTAATTTCAAGATCTGACCTGGTCAATCATGATTGAGAGGGCACTGACACCAGCATTTCAGGCAGAGGGCCCTGTCTGACTTCCGTATTTCACCAAGCCAAGCCATCTAGCCCCAACGATGGATACGGGCATGCCAGGTCTTGGCTACTGCTTAAATGGTTGAGAAAGTGGAAAAGGCACCTCACCATTTTATATACCACCACAACCAAGCTGCCAGTAGGGTGGGGCAATAACACCTCCCGGCAATTTTCTGCTGCCAATCTTTCCTATCATTTCCTTTTCAGAAACTATATACAATGTATGGATGTAATCCCAACACGGCTGCAGGAGAGAAGCCCCTGTCCTGACCCTTAGATAGGATATGGCTCTTAGATAGGATATGACTCTACCTGGGAGGTACATCACATAATTTAGTAGCAACATTAGAAAATGATTTCAATATAAAAAATATACCTAGAGTAAATTCTCTATAAAATTCACTCTCACTCACTTGTACTTTGCCCTCTTGAGTGGGAGAGAAAGAGTTGCAAGAATATTGTATGTCAAAAATTACATATAACCCACAGCCCTCCTTATATGGGTCAAGCATAAAGTGTTTAAATGGTTGATTTTGTTAGCTGTGTGCTTTGATGTTCTCTGGTTTCTGCCCCCACACCTCAAACCTGCGACCAATAGGTCACTTTATATTCTAAGAAAAGGCTTTGAGATTTCATCACCCTAGAAGTGCACCACACATGCTATGTAAGTGATACACACTTGTCTTAAAATGGCTCAGAGTCACAGCACTAGGTAACATGAAGTTAAATATATTCCACTTTACCGACTGGTAAATATATTCCAGAGATGAGTGGTAAATAAAGATAAAGGCCAAATCCCCGCCTTATATGGGAACTAATAGGCCAGTGTAAAATTTTTATCACATATTAACATAGGCATCTTATGTTCTTGAGAAAATCTTAACATTTATTTACAAATCTCCCAAGAGCTTCTCATCTATGAACCACTCAGAGTAACTAGATGTTTTGTTTGAGGACCAGCAAACGAAGCAGAGAAACAGTGTGAGAGAACCTATTGATACTAATGATACTAATGAGGCTGGTTGGCTCTCCCTTTCTCTCGTTAAAACAAGCATTTGTGTGTGTGTGTGTGTGTGTGTGTGTGTGTGTGTGTGTGTGTGTGTGTGTGTGTGTGTGTGTGTGTGTGTGTATTATACATATATTTTTAAAGTAAAAGGAGCATTTCAATTTCCTAAGCATATTTTCTGTAAGTGCTGATGCTATTCTTATTAAATAAATTTAGTAAGTGTGTGCTTGGAATCCCAGGCACACACTCAGGTTCATTCCCTTTCTCCTCAGGCAATTTCAACAATCCACACTACAGTTTCATTTTAACAGTACTCATTACTGGTATCATTTAATACATGAGGGTTTGCTCAAGTCAACATCAATCTTGCTGATCCTACAAACACTTATTTTGTTGACACAACACAGTCTGAATCCATAGGTACTAAATGTAAAAAAAAACAATTTAACTATTTATTCACCTGACATGTTACCAAGTACTAAGAACAACTCTGTCTGTCACTCAGTCCTGTCACAGGGACATAGCACTGGATAGACATCAAGCGAAGGGCCTTTCATGGAACCCCACTCCCTTCAGTAACAGAGGCATCTCATCTGTCCCCATGCCACCCATACATACTGCATCTTCTCAAAGACATTTGACACCTTAAACACAATCACTGTGAAGGTGAAAATGTTTACCTGTGAGACATCTCGTGGGACACATCTGACTCATACTTCCTCATTAACAAATAGCCCTTGACCACAGGTAAATCTTAACTAACCAGAAGACAGAAAAGCTTTGCCCTCAGAAGGAACAATAAAAACCCATTCAGAATAAAATTTCTTCTTCAATTAAGTGTTAAATGTCTGGATGAGTCTAAGTTATGAAATAAAATATCTTTATATAACTCTTTACCTGATTGGAAAACCTCATGCTCACATTACGTTGATTCTGTAGTGGGACATAACGCTGAACAGGATCAATGTCTTTAGGACTAATTAATTCATCAGCTGAAAAAAAAAAAGGAAATGACATGATCAAAAATGTATCTATAAAACACTGTAAACCAACTGGACCTAAAAGATGTTTATAGAACACTCCATCCAACAAGAGCAGAATATATATCCTTCTCAATGCACATGTAATATCTTTCATATGCTAGGCCATAAAATAAGCATCAGTAAATTTAAAAGGATTTAAATCATACAAAGTATATATTTCAACCATAATAGAATGAAATACCAGAATTTAGAAATAGAATTCAAATAGAATCAATTGAAATTGATTTCAACCACAATAGAAATCAATTAACAGAAAGAAGTTTTAGAAATTCACAAACATACTAAAATTAAACAACACACTCCTAAATAACCAATGTGTCAGAAAAGAAATGAAAAGGGAAATTAGAAAATACTTTCTAATGTACTTTCTGATGAGATGATTGAAAAAGAAGACACAACATACCCAAACTTAGGGGATTTAGGTAAAGCAATGCTCAGAGGGAAATTGACAACTGTAATTGCTTATATTAAAACAGAAAATTCTTGGGACTTCCCCGGTGGCACAGTGGTTAAGAATCTGCCTGCCAATGCAGGGAACATGGGTTCGATCCCCAGTCTGGGAAGATCCTACATGACACTGAGCAACTAAGCCCATGCACCACAACTACTGAGCCCACGTGCCTTAACTACTGAAGCCTGCGTGCCTAAAGCCCACGCTCCACAACAAGAGAAGCCACTGCAATGAGAAGCCTGCGCACTGCAACAAAGACCCAACGAAGCCTTAAATAAATTAATTAATTAAAAAATAAATAAAACAGAAAATTCTCAAGTCTATAATCTATATTCCACATTAAGAAAGCAGATGAAAAAGAGCTAACCAAATCAAAAGCAAGCAAGAGGAAGGAAATTAAGAGTGGAAATTAATGAAATAGAGTATAGAAAAACAATACAGAATATAAATGAAACCAAGCAGATTCTTGAGAAACTCAAAAGTTGACACACCTTTAGCTAGCCTGACCAAAATATAAAGAAAGAAGCCTCAAATTACTAAATCAGGAATGAAACTAGGACCATTACTAGCAACCTTAAGGATTACAAGAGAATACTCTGAAAAAATGTATGCCAACAATTTAGATAACCTAGATGATATGGGAAAATTCCTAGAAATACATACATTACCAAAACTGACTCAAAGAGGAACAGAAAATATGAACAGATGTGTAACAAGTAGTGACTGAAACTTTCCACACAAAAAATGTTCAGGACCATGGGACTTCATTGATGAATTCTACCAAACAGTTAAAGAAGAATTAAAACCAATCTTTCACAAAAGTTTTCCAAAAAATAATAGAGGGACACTTCTCAACTCATTCTAACAGGCCAGTATTACCTTAATACCAAAATCAAAGACACCGCAAGGGAAGAAAATCACAAATCAAAATCTTTTCTGAACATAGACACAAAACTACTCAACAAAAATACTAGCAAACCAAATCCAGTAACATATAAAAATGATTACATACCATGACCAAAAGGGACTTACCCCACAAATGCAAGAATGGCTTAACCTCCCCAAATCAGTTACTGTAATACACCATATCAATTGAACAAAGGACATAAAAATTATATGACCATCTCAGTAGACACAGAAAACACTTGACAAAATTCAGCATCCTTTCATGATAAAAGGCAGTCAACAAATTAGGGATAGACAGGAACTTCCTCATCCTGAAAAAGGGCATCTATGAAAAACCCATGGCTAATGTCACACTCAATGGTAAAAGATGGAATGCTATGCTCCAAAGATCAGGAGTGAATACAATGATGTCTACTCTTGCCACCTCTATTCAACATTGTACTGGAGGTTCCAGTCAGAGAAATTTGGCAAGAAAAAGTAATAAAAGGCATCCGGATTGAAAGGAAGAAGCTACAGTAATTAAGACAACGTGGTGCTGGCATAAAGACAGAGATCAGTGGAACAGACTGCTCCACTGATCAGTCCAGAAATAAACTGTTACATTATGGTCAACTGATTTCTGACAAGGGTGCCAAAACAATTCAACAGGGAAAAGAATAGATTTTTTCCCCCACACAAAGTACTGAGATAAGTGAATATACAAAGGCAAAAGAATGAAGCCGGACCTCTTCTTCACACCACCTACAAAAATAAATGCAAAGCAGATTTAAAAAGTTAAATGTAATAGTTAAAAATATAAAACTGTTAGAAGAAAATATAAGAGTAAATCTTTGTGACTTCGTATTAGACAAAATTACATCAAAATATAAGTAACAAAAGAAAAAATGAGATAAATTGGACTTTGCCAAAGCGATAAGCTTTTGTGTCTTAAAGGACACCATCAAGAAAGCAAAATGACAGCCCACAGAATGAGAGAAAATATTTGCAAATCACATATCTTGTAGGGGACCTGTATCTTGAATATATAAAGAACTCTTGCAACTTAACAAAAAAATGACAACCCAATTTAAAAATGGCCACAGGGCTTCCCTGGTGGCGCAGTGGTTGAGAGTCCGCCTGCTGATACAGGGGACACGGGTTTGTGCCCTGGTCCGGGAAGATCCCACATACCGCGGAGCGGCTAGGCCCGTGATCCACGGCCGCTGAGCCTGCGCGTCTGGAGCCTGTGCTCCGCAACGGGAGAGGCCACAACAATGAGAGGCCTGCGTACCGCAAAAAAAAAAAAAAATGGCCACAGTATCTGAATAGACATTTCTCCAAAGAAGATATACCAATAAGCACATGAAAAGATGCTCAACAACATTAGTCATTTGGGGAATGCTTATCAAAACCACAATGAGATAACACCTCATACCCATTAGGATGGCTAATGTCAAAACACAGACAAGAATAAGGGTTGGAGAGAATGTAGAGAAATTAGAACCCTCATACACTCCTGGTTGGAAGGTAAAATGGCACAGCTACTTTGGAAAATAGTCTAGAAGCACTCCAAATGTTAAACACAGAGTTACCATATGACTCAGCAATTCTACCCCTAGGTATATACCCAAGGGAAATGAAAACATATGTCAAACGATAACTTGTTCATGAAAGTTTAGAGCAGCATTATTCATAATAACCAAAAAGTGGAAACAACCCAAATGTCCATCACCTGATGAATGGATAAATCAAAAGTGGTATAACCATACAATGGAATGTTATTTTGCCATAAAAAGGAATGAACTGCAGGAATTCCCCAGCTTCCCAGTGGTTAGGACTCCACGCTTCCACTGCAGGGGGCACAGGTTCGATCCTGGCAGGGGAACTAAGACTTCGAATGCTGCGCGGTGCAGACAAAAAAAAAAAAAGGAACAAAGGGCTAATACATGGATGAAACTTGAAGACAGGCTAAGTGAGTCATAAAGGCCATACATTATATGATTTGAGGTATATAAAATGTCCAGAATAGGTAAATCTATAGAAATAGAAAGTAGATTAATGATTGTCTAGCGCTAAGGGGAAGGATGAAGTGATTAGGGGTATGTGGGGAGTGACTGCTAAAGAGTATAGGGCTTTTTTTGGGGGGGGAATTGATGACAATATTCTAAAATTGATTGTGGTTATAGTTGCACAACTCTGTGAATATGCTAAAAAATATTGAACTGTACGTGAGCCGCGTAGCGGCTGGGCCTGTGAGCCGTGGCCGCTGAGCTTGCGCGTCCGGCAACGGGAGAGGCCACGACAGTGAGAGGCCCACATATCGCAAAAAAAAAAAAAAAAAAAAATATTGAACTGTAAACTTTAAGTAGGTGAAATGTATGTAATTTTACCTCAATAAAGTTGTTCTACAATAAAAATAATGTACTTGCAGTTTCAAGGAAGAAAACTAGTTCAGTGAGGGAAGACAGTGTTTCCTAACACTAAATTCTAAAAGAGATTTCTGAGATGGAGCATTTTTTAAGGGGCACTGACCAGAATGAGGGCAATGTCTTCAACTGCTGTTGTACTATAAGCATGGAAGTGCTTTTCACGTGGTAGTTCCTTGTTTATGATTTATTTACCTATTTTATAGCAAACACTGACTTTCTAAAAGTCTAAATTTTATCAAGAAAAAATATTACTGTAATAATTAACTATTTTCTAAGAACACAATGGGTAGTTCAGGCCTTGGGAAAGGAAACAGCATACTGAGTCTTTTTGCTCTAACATAAAAGTCACATAGTTTTGTTGTATAATTATTAACTAAGGCATACGTAGAGCAAAATAGTATTAAATTTCACCAATTACAGACTGGACTGAATTAGTGAAAGCCAAATATTACAGAATATTTTTAAAGATTTACTGTTCTATTATGCTCATGTAATTCCAATTAACTGCCCACAAAATGTTGTTAAGCAGATATCCAACTGAGGCTCCTTTAATGAATAAATAAGACTTTGTTAGTAAAGGTGGTGTGTGGAATCTTAATAACATCCAAAGAAGTTTGATGGTTCTTGGGGCAGGGGGGACAGTTATACAATAGTCAAGAGCAACTAAATGATTCAATCTTCTGAGACCTTATTCATTTTTTTTTCTTTTTTTTTTGCAGTACGTGGGCCTCTCAATGTTGTGGCCTCTCCCATTGCGGAGCACAGGCTCTGGACGCGCAGGCTCAGCGGCCATGGCTCACGGGCCCAGCCGCTCCGCGGCATGTGGGATCTTCCCGGACTGGGGCACGAACCCGTGTCCCCTGCATTGGCAGGCGGACTCTCAACCACTGCGCCACCAGGGAAGCCCGAGTCCTTATTCATTTTAACCAGTGAGTTGTTAACCAGATGACACACCGTTAGGTCAGAGTGCTAATTAATATGCAGCATCTCTTTTTCTAGCAGGAGATAAGTATGTGGTTTCGTAGTCTGCAATACACCTACTCATGTCCTCTACTGCCTTTTTAGAAGTGCAGCAGGCAAAAGAGAAACTGTTTTCTTTGAAGGCTCTTTCGTATTCAAATTGGTCATAAAACAGAGATGAAAGCATGACCTGGATTATTTCTGTTCACCCTGGTCTTAACATAAGAAAATGCTATCTACACTCAAAATTTGTCTACATTCAGTACATTTATTTTGGAGTAAGGAAGGTCCAATGTTTTGTTACTGACTGATATTGTTTTCAATCTTTGGTTTTTAAAGCTCAATCTACTTATATAGAATATGGTCAATTCTGCATTCAACCCCAAGCTGTATATACAGCAAAAAGCAGGAAGAAGAAGGTTTAGATCTCAAATCCCATATCCCAGGTACCAGTTTTCAGTCTCAGACTCACAGAAAAATTTCATCATGCTCATTTGTTTCCAAGTGTAGTATACAGAAACTTATGATTCTGATGTTAAAATTCTTCTCCTTAGATAGGTTAACCACTCCTCCGCCAAAATATGTTTTATTTAGCTGATTATCAACAAAGCTTCTTTGTATTCATGCTAATAAGATGGAAATAAAATAAAATAAAATAAAATTCTAACCAGAGATAACCTTACCAACTTGGCTTGATTCTAAGAAAACTACCTTATGTATGTTATTTTTTTCTTTTGGAAAATCTTAAAGCAAAATCTGCGTAAATAATATCAACTCCTTATCAAAGAGCTGTCCCTTTAAAGAAGAAAATTTTCTACAGGTTCTTAAATTAGCATTAAGTATATATGGAGACACGGAAAATATAGTCAGGAAAGGAGCAAACTGAAGACAGCATTAACTTAATTTTCTCTTCTTTGAATAGCTTCTGTCTGCTCTTATATATATCATTTGCGTAAAGCTTGAATTGGAAATCTGGACTTTGAAATATTCTTCCCTAATGGAATGTAAAAAGGAACCAAAGATGATTATTCTTACAGCACAAACAAATTTAGCTTTTATGCAGTAATACTAAGAACAACAAAGACAATAACAGTATTTCACACAGTAAGCAGTTCTTTTAGTGTAGGTACAGTATTTACAGTCAGCTTGTTTCATAATCTGTTTGTCATAAAAGAATTCTGACTATTATGATAAGCTTTTTGATGGAAATGCTAATAATATTAAAAAATTTAGCAAGGAATGGTACAGCAAGATGCATAATGCTTTTTTGTGTGCATTAAATTAACCATTTCAATGTATCCAAAGATACTTCAGCTGAAGTTTTAGGAGAAGCTGAAAAACAATTCTTCAAAGAATTATGAATAGTGGCTCCATTATGCCTCGACCTCACTGAGTAAACTGCCAACATGTATTTACTGGAAAGAAGAAAACTTTGAGACACCTGATTCCTTTTGGCAAGTGGTTTACTATAGGTATGACCAAGCATGATTGTTATACTAAATCACAACTGTATTCCATTTATAAAAGAGACTCAAAGTTTCCATAGCCTTCTGCTAGCACCCTATCTACTAAGCTGAATGCAGCCCAAAATGATCATAGTTGTACCCACACCTATTTGACTTTCTTCCCAGAAACATCCATCATCATTCAGTGCAATAGACATAATAATGTACTTTTCCATGCTAAGAAACTCCCCCAAGACCTCTTAACAGCATGAAACACCACCCAAATCCAAAAAGAATGTCAATGTCAACAAAGACATACTTATTTCTAAAGACTCGATAATAAGAAAAAAAACTGTTCCCGATCTTCTTCACTTACCCAGGAGTTTTGCGATGACATAAAGGGCTTGTCCCCAAAGAAACAGTTTTCCATCACGGCCACAGTTGCTAGGAAATCGCTTCTGACTACCAGGCTTTCTTTTTTCATATTCTACAAAATCAGCTGGCACAAAGTAGTACTTTGGTATGACAGGATAACCTATGGAGTTTAAAAATAAATATTTAAAATATAACAAATCAGTATCCTCCTCAAATTTTCCCTTCAAAAACTACAATGATTAGAAAGCAGAAAGAGAGAAAGTTGTCCAATAGGATAGGAAAATTTGACTCTTTTCAGAAATTCCCAGTGAAAAATGTGGGAAAAGCTTCTTTACTTTAAAACTAATTTGACAGGATATGTTATATGTTAGCCAACAATGTGTACATAATCTCTTTTAACAACATTTAACACCTTTAAATGAATCAATAAATATATAGTATGCAAATACGTAGAGCCATAGAAGAAGCTATTTTTAATAGGATTAGTCTGTGGAAGCTTTACAAATGAGATACTGTGTAATCTTAAATGAAGAATTATAACCCTGAGCGATTGCTTAGAGCCAAGAAATCCCCATTTTAAACATTAAGCCCATTATCTACTATTCAATATCACTGAAGAGAAAAAAAAAATCCATCTTCCCCCTGTGACCAACTCATTTAAAAATATTTCTTGGTAGAAACTAAAAATTATTTTAAGACTAGAATCTTTGTGGATGATGTAAAGGGAGAAAAACCAACATTCTAATACAGTGCTACAGAAGACTTTTTGTAATATCATCCCACACTGAACTTAATTTTTCTATTAATACTACACAGAATTCCCTAAAATTTGCTTTCTTCACGCATCAATAAATAGTGATATTTGTGTCTAAAACCAGTGAAAAGGTCTATGATACCCAGATAATAGTCTGAACATCACTCTTTCAACATAAAGAAGCCTAAAGTGTGATACACAGACTACCACCTCAATGCATCAATGATCTACCACTGAATACTAAAAGATCTGATTCAAGGGATTTTAAATATATTCATTACAACATTCATTACATTGTTTCTCACATTGGACAAGTGGTTACTTGGAGCATAAAGACAAAAAACTGGTTTTAAACATTAATATTTATTTGAAATTCAATGTTTATCCATAAACATTTTGCTACTTTAACATTACACGGACTTTAAAGGGTGAGCATACAGTATAAAGTATTTACTCTAAGATACTGTGGAAAACCCTAAAGAATATCATAAAATTCGTGTGAGACAGGAATAGGGCCCATTGCTGTGATTGCCAGTTTGTGCATCATGTCTGTAAGACCACCCTCTTTTTTTCTTTTTTAATCAACACACCATAATTTTTAACTTTCAGATAAGTAGGTCGTCAAAGCTGTTCACTCATGAAAATATTTTACTATTTTACTAATACTTCCAAACACCAAAGATATCTGGAACTTCTCCTCTGGAATTCTTTCCAGAATTAGTTTTCTAGTCATACGAAAAAACTCAGTTATGTTCCTTCATGGCCCTTGCTGGTGCTTAACTGAAACCAATATATTATTTATAAGTCTGGACCTTTTGACCATTTCTAAAATATTAAATCCATCCTCAAAGGATGACATTTTAGAACCATGGCAGACATTCAAATTAATGTGAAAAAAGCCCTGAAAACATCTCCAAAGAGGAGGTCAAAATATTCTTGGCAATGGTAGTAACCTTAGGCTAGGGCAGATCCTCCCTAAGTGGCCCTCTGAAGGGGGCAGCACTCACCTGAACAAAGCATTTCTGGTGACATGGATAAAAATTAGTCATTTTATATTATTGTCACATTACATCCAGTGAAGGAGTATTACAGTAGGCAATAGATGAAGAACCTCCGCCCACCTGGCAAACTACAGTGTAGTAACTATAGCCATGAACACTTAAAATTCATCTCCCTATCACCTTGCCTAATGAACTCCTTTCATAAACACAAGTTTATTATAACAAATTAAGAGATTATTCTTTCTAATTTGTTTGCAGCCCCATTCATTTTTTCATTTCAATATAAATTGTTCTGTTTAGAAAGGAATTATTTATACATTTCAAAGGAACATTAAGGGAATACTGGTAGAAAGAATTTCTTGAAAAAGCATTCCTGGGGGTGCTTCAAGATGGTGCAGGACTAAGACATGGAGATCACCTTCCTCCCCACAAATACATCAAAAATACATCTACATGTGGAACATCTCCTACAGAACTCCTACTGAACGCTGGCAGAAGACCTCAGACTTCCACAAAAACAAGAAACTCCCCATGTACCTGGGTAGGGCAAAAGAAAAAAGAAAAAACAGAGACAAAAGAACAGGGATGGAACCTGCACCTCAGGGAGGGAGCTGTGAAGGAGGAAGTTTCCACACACTAGGAAGCCCTTTCACTGGTGGAGACAGAGGTGGTGGGGGTGGGGAAGCTTCAGAGCCACGGAGAAGAGTGCAGCAACAGGGGTGCAGAGGGCAAAGCAGAGAGATTCCCGCACAGAGAATAGGTGCCGACCAGCACTAACCAACCTGAGAAGCTTGGGTGCTCACCCCCCGGGGAGGGTGAGGGTTGGAAGCTGAGGCTCTGGCTTCAGAGGTCAGATACCAGAAAAAGGACTGAGGTTGGCTGTGTGAACACAGCCTGAGGGGGCTAGTGCACCACAGCTAGACGAGAAGGAGTCTGGGAAAAAGTCTGGAACTGCCTAAGGCTGCATGAGGAGAGAGAATTCAGAGCACCACCTAAACAAGCTTCAGAGACGGGTGCAAGCCGTTGACTATCAGCGCAGACACCAGAGATGGGCATGAAAAGCTAACACTGCTACTGCAGCCACCAAGAAGCCTGTGTGCAAGCACAGGTCACTCACTATCCACACCTCCCCCCACCGGGAGCCTGCGCAGCCTGCCACTGCCAGGGTCCCATGATCCAGGGACAACATCCCCGGGTGAACACATAGCGCACCCCAGGCTGTTGCAACATCCTGCTGGCCTCTGACACCGCAGGCTCACCCCACATTCCGTACCCCTCCCTCTCCTCAGCCTAAGTGAACCAGAGCCCCCTAATCAGCTGCTACTTTAACCCCTTCCTGTCTGCGAAGAGAAAAGGTGCCCTCAGGCAACCTACATGCAGAGGTGGGACCAAAACCAAAGCTGAACCCCAGGAGCTGTGCGAACAAATAAGTAAAAGGGAAATTTCTCCCTGCAGCTTCAGGAGCAGCGGATTAAATATCCACAGTAAAACTGATGAACCCTGCATCTGTGGAATACCTGAATAGACAACGAATCATCCCAAAATTCAGGTGGTACACTTTGGGAGCAACTGTACAATTAGGGTTTACTGTCTGCAACTGACTTGTTTCTGATTTTTATGTTTAACTCAGTATAGATTTTAGTGCTTCATATCATGGGTGGATTTGTTTATTGGTTTGGTTGAGCTCTTCCTGTTTTTTTTATTACTAAAAAAAATTTTATTTTAATATATTTTTTTAACATCTTTATTGGAGTATAATTGCTTTACAATGGTATGTTAGTTTCAGCTTCACAACAAAATGAATCACTTTATATATACACATATGTTCCCATATCTCTTCCCGCTTGCGTCTCCCTCCCTCCCACCCTCCCTATCCAACCCCTCTAGGCGGTCACAAAGCACCAGGCTGATCTCCCTGTGCTATGCGGCTGCTTCCCACTAGCTATCTACCTTACATTTGGTAGTGTATATATGTCCATGCCTCTCTCTCGCTTTGTCACAGTTTACCCTTCCCCCCTCCCCATATCCTCAAGTCCATTCTCTACTAAGTCTGTGTCTTTATTCCTGTTTCACTCCTAGGTTCTTCATGACATATTTTTTTCTTAAATCCCATATATATGTGTTAGCATACAGTATTTGTCTCTCTCTTTCTGACTTACTTCACTCTGTATGACAGACTCTAGGTCTATCCACTTCATTAAAAATAACTCAATTTCGTTTCTTTTTATGGCTGAGTAATATTCCATTGTATATATGTGCCACATCTTCTTTATCCATTCATCCGATGATGGACAGTTAGGTTGTTTCCATCTCTGGGCTATTGTAAATAGAGCTGCAATGAACATTTTGGTACATGACTCTTTTTGAATTATGGTTTTCTCAGGGTATATGCCTAGCAGTGGGATTGCTGGGTCATATGGCAGTTCTATTTGTAGTTTTTTAAGGAACCTCCATAATTTTCTCCACAGTGGCTGTATCAATTTACATTCCCACCGACAGTGTAAAAGGGTTCCCTTTTCTCCACACCCTCTCCAGCATTTATTGTTTCTAGATTTTTTAATGATGGCCATTCTGACTGGTGTGAGATGATATTTCATTGTAGTTTTGATTTGCATTTCCCTAATGATTAGTGATGTTGAGCATTCTTTCATGTGTTTGTTGGCAGTCTGTATATCTTCTTTGGAGAAATGTCTATTTAGGTCTTCTGCCCAATTTTGGATTGGGTTGTTTGTTTTTTTGTTATTAAGCTGCATGAGATACTTATAAATTTTGGAGATTAACCCTTTGTCAGTTGCTTCATTTGCAAATATTTTCTCCCATTCTAAGGGTTGTCTTTTGGTCTTGTTTATGGTTTCCTTTGCTGTGCAAAAGCTTTGAAGTTTCATTAGGTCCCATTTGTTTATTTTTGTTTTTATTTCCATTTCTCTAGGAGGTGGGTCAAAAAGGACCTTGCTGTGATATATGTCATAGAGTGTCCTGCCTATGTCTTCCTCTAAGAGTTTGATAGCTTCTGGCCTTACATTTAGGTCTTCAATCCATTTTGAGCTTATATTTGTGTATGGTGTTAGGGAGTGATCTAATCTCATAGTTTTACATGTAGCTGTCTAGTTTTCCCAGCACCACTTATTGAAGAGGCTGTCCTTTCTCCACTGTACATTCCTGCCTCCTTTATCAAAGATAAGGTGACCATATGTGTGTGGGTTTATCTCTGGGCTTTCTATCCTGTTCCATTGATCTATATTTCTGTTTTTGTGCCAGTACCATACTGTCTTGATTATTGTAGCTTTGTAGTATAGTCTGAAGTCAGGAAGCCTGATTCCTCCAGCTCCGTTTTTCGTTCTCAAGATTGCTTTGGCTATTCGGGGTCTTTTGTGTTTCCATACAAATTGTGAAATTTTTTGTTCTAGTTCTGTGAAAAATGCCAGTGGTAGTTTGATAGGGATTGTATTGAATCTGTAGATTGCTTTGGGTAGTAGAGTCATTTTCACAATGTTGATTCTTCCAATCCAAGAACATGGTATATCTCTCCATCTATTTGTAACATCTTTAATTTTTTTCATCAGTGTCTTATAATTTTCTGCATACGGGTCTTTTGTCTGCTTAGGTAGGTTTATTCCTAGATATTTTATTCTTTTTGTTGCAATGCTAAATGGGAGTGTTTTCTTGATTTCACTTTCAGATTTTTCATCATTAGTATATAGGAATGCCAGAGATTTCTGTGCATTAATTTTGTATCCTGCTACTTTACCAAATTCATTGATTAGCTCTAGTAGTTTTCTGGTAGCATCTTTAGGATTCTCTATGTATAGTATCATGTCATCTGCAAACAGTGACAGCTTTACTTCTTCTTTTCCGATTTGGATTCCTTTTATTTCCTTTTCTTCTCTGATTGCTGTGGCTAAAACTTCCAAAACTATGTTGAATAAGAGTGGTGAGAGTGGGCAACCTTGTCTTGTTCCTGACCTTAGTGGAAATGCTTTCAGTTTTTCGCCATTGAGGATGATGTTGGCTGTGGGCTTGTCATATACGGCCTTTATTATATTGAGGAAAGTTCCCTCTACACCTACTTTCTGCAGGGTTTTTATCATAAATGGGTGTTGAATTTTGTCAAAAGCTTTCTCTGCATCTATTGAGATGATCATATGGTTTTTCTCCTTCAATTTGTTAATATGGTTAATCACATTGATAGATTTGCGTATATTGAAGAATCCTTGCATTCCTGGAATAAACCCCACTTGATCATGGTGTATGATCCTTTTAATGTGCTGTTGGATTCTGTTTGCTAGTATTTTGTTGAGGATTTTTGCATCTATGTTCATCAGAGATATTGGCCTGTAGTTTTCTTTCTTAGTGACATCCTTGTCTCGTTTTGGTATCAGGGTGATGTTGGCCTCGTAGAATGAGTTTGGGAGTGTTCCGCCCTCTGCAATATTTTGGAAGAGTGTGAGAAGGATAGGTGTTAGCTCTTCTCTAAATGTTTGATAGAATTTGCCTGTGAAGCCATCTGGTCCTGGGCTTTTGTTTGTTGAAAGATTTTTAATCACAGTTTCAATTTCAGTGCTTGTGATTGGTCTGTTCATATTTACTATTTCTTCCTGATTCAGTCTTGGCAGCTTCTGCCTTTCTAAGAATTTGTCCATTTCTTCCAGGCTGTCCGTTTTATTGGTACAGAGTTGCTTGTAGTAATCTCTCATGATTTTTTGTATTTCTGCAGTGTCAGTTGTTACTTCTCCATTTTCATTTCTAATTCTATCGATTTCAGTCTTCTCCCTTTATTTCTTGATGAGTCTGGCTAATGGTTTATCAATTTTGTTTATCTTCTCAAAGAACCACCTCTACTTTTATTGATCTTTGCTATCGTTTCCTTCATTTCTTGTTCATTTATTTCTGATCTGATCTTTATGATTTCTTTCCTTCTGTTAACTTTGGGGTTTTTTTGTTCTTCTTTCTCTAATTGCTTTAGGTGCAAGGTTAGGTTGTTTATTCGAGATGTTTCTTGTTTCTTAAGGTAGGATTGTATTGCTATAAACTTCCCTCTTAGAACTACTTTTGCTGCATCCCATAGATTTTGAGTCATGTCTCCACTGTCATTTGTTTCTCGGTATTTTTTGATTTTCTCTTTGATTTCTTCAGTGACCACTTCATTATTAAGTAGTGTATTGTTTAGCCTCCACCTGTTTGTATTTTTTACAGATCTCTTCCTGTAATTGATATCTAGTCTCATAGCGTTGTGGTCGGAAAAGATACTTGATACAATTTCAATTTTCTTAAATTTACCGAGGCTTGATTTTTGACCCAAGATATGATCTATCCTGGAGGATGTTCCATGAGCACTAGAGAAATATGTGTATTCTGTTGTTTTTGGATGGAATGTCCTATAAATATCAATTAAGTCCATCGTGCTTAATGTATCATTTAAAGTTTGTGTTTGCTTATTTACTTTCATTTTGGATGATCTGTCCATTGGTGAAAGTGGGGTGTTAAAGTCCCCTACTATGAATGTGTTACTGTCAATTTCCCCTTTTATGGTTGTTAGTATTTGCCTTATGTATTGAGGTGCTCCTATGTTGGGTGCATAAATATTTACAATTGTTATATCTTCTTCATGGATCGATCCCTTGATCATTATGTAGTGTCCTTCTTTGTCTCTTGTAATAGTCTTTATTTTAAAGTCTATTTTGTCTGATATGAGAATTGCTATTCCAGCTTTCTTTTGGTTTCCATTTGCATGAAATACCGTTTTCCATCCCCTTACTTTCAGTCTGTATGTGTCTCTAGGTCTGAAGTGGGTCTCTTGTAGACAACAATTATATGCGTCTTGTTTTTGTACCCGTTCAGCCAATCTGTGTCTTTTGGTGGGAGCATTTAGTCCATTTACATTTAATGTAATTTATCAATATGTATGTTCCTATTCCCATTTTCTTAATTGTTTGGTTTTGTTATTGTAGGTCTTTTCATTCTCTTGTGTTTCTTGCCTAGAGAAGTTCCTTTAGCAGTTGTTGTAGAGCTGGTTTGGTGGTGCTGAAATCTCTCAGCTTTTGCTTATCTTTAAAGGTTTTAATTTCTCCATCAAATCTGAATGAGATCCTTGCTGGGTAGAGTAATCTTGGTTGCAGGTTTTTCTCCTTCATCACTTTCAATATGTCCTGCCACTCCCTTCTGAAAAGTTTCTGCTGAAAGGTCAGCTGTTAACCTTATGGGGATTCCCTTGTGTGTTATTTGTTGTTTTTCCCTTGCTGCTTTTAATATGTTTTCTTTGTATTTAATTTTTGACAGTTTAATAATATGTGTCTTGGCATATTTCTCCTTGGATTTATCCTGTATGGGACTCTCTGTGCTTCCTTGACTTGATAAAATATTTCCTTTCCCATATTAGGGAAATTTTCAACTATAATCTCTTCAAATATTTTCTCAGTCCCTTTCTTTTTCTGTTCTTCTTCTGGAACCCCTATAATTCGAATATTGGTGCATTTAATGTTGTCCCAGAAGTCTCTGAGACTGTCCTCAGTTCTTTTCTTTCTTTATTTTTCTCTGCATTAGTTATTTCCACTATTTTACCTTCCAGGTCACTTATCCGTTCTTCTGCCTCAGTTATTCTGCTATTGATCTCATCTAGAGTATTTTTCATTTATTATGTTGTTCATCATTGTTTGTTTCCTCTTTAGTTCTTCTAGGTCCTTGTTAAATGTTTCTTGCATTTTGTCCATTCTATTTCCAAGCGTTTGGATCATCTTTACTATCATTATTCTGAATTCTTTTTCAGGTAGACTGCCTATTTCCTCTTCATTTGTTAGGTCTGGTGGGTTTTTATCTTGCTCCTTCTTCTGCTGTGTGTTTTTCTGTCTTCTCATTTTGCTTATCTCACTGTATTTGGGGTCTCCTGTTTGCAGGCTGAAGGTTCGTAGTTCCTGTTGTTTTTGGTGTCTGTCCCCAGTGGCTAAGGTTGGTTCAGTGGGTTGTGTAGGCTTCCTGGTGGAGGGGACTAGTGCCTGTGTTCTGGTGGATGAGGCTGGATCTTGTCTTTCTGGTGGGCAGGTCCACGTCTGGTGGTGTGTTTTGGGGTGTCTGTCGACTTATTATGATTTTGGGCAGCCTCTCTGCTAATGGGTGGGGTTGTGTTCCTGTCTTGCTGGTTGTTTGGCATAGGATGTCCAGCACTGTAGCTTGCTGGTCATTGAGTGAAGCTGGTTGCTGGTGTTGAGATGGAGATCTCTGGGAGATTTTCGTCGTTTGATATTATGTACAGCTGTGGGGGGGTCTCTTGTGGAGCAGTGTCCTGAAGTTGGCTCTCCCACCTCAGAGGCACAGCACTAACTCCTGGCTACAGCACCAAGAGCCTTTCATCCACACGGCTCAGAAGAAAAGGGAGGAAAAGTAGAAAGAAAGAATTAGTAGAAGTAGAAAGAAAGAAAGAAAGGAGGGAGAGAGGGAGGGAGGGAGCAAGGAAGGAAGGAGGGAAGGAAGGAAAAAAAGAAAGAAAGAAGATGAAATAAAATAAAATAAAGATAAAATGTAATAAAGTTATTAAAATAAAATAATTATTAAGAGGAAAAAAAAACAAAAAACAAAAAAACGGATGGATAGAACCCTGGAACAAATGGTGGAAGCAAAGCTATACAGACAAAATCTCACACAGAAGCATACACATACACACTCACAAAAAGAGGAAAAGAGGAAAAAATCATAAATCTTGCTCTCAAAGTCCACCTCCTCAATTTGGGATGATTCGTTGTCTAAAGGAGGGAAGGAAGGAAAGAAATAACAAAGATAAAGTAAAATAAAATAATTAAAGTAAAAAGTAATCATTAAGTAAAAAATTTAAAAAAAAACAAACGGATGGATAGAACCCTCAGACAAATGGTGGAAGCAAAGTTATACAGACAAAATCTCACACAGAAGCATACACATATACACAAAAAAAGGAAAAGGGGAAAGAATAATAAATCTTGCTCTCAAAGTCCACCTCCTTAATTTGGGATGATTCGTTGTCTATTCAGGTATTCCACAGCTGCAGGTACATCAAGCTGATTGTGGAGCTTTAATCTGCTGCTTCTGCGGCCGCTGGGAGAGATTCCCCTTTCTCTTCTCTGTTCTCACAGCTCCCAGGGGCTCAGCTTTGTATTTGGCCCCACCTGTGCATGTTGGTCACCGGAGGGCGTCTGTTCTTTGCTCAGACAGGACGGGGTCAAAGGAGCTGCTGATTCGGAGGCTCTGGCTCACTCAGGCCGGGGGTAGGGAAGGTCATGGAGTGCAGGGCGAGCCTGCGGCAGCAGAGGCCAGCATGACGTCGCACCAGCCTGAGGCGCGCCATGTGTTCGCCCGGGGTAGTTGCCCCTGGATAAAGGGACCCTAGCAGTGGTGGGCGACACAGGATCCCCAGAAGGGGGGTGTGGATAGTGACCTGTGTTCGCACACAGGCTTCTTGGTGACGGCAGCAATGGCCTTAGCCGTCTCATGTCTGTCTCTGGGGTTGACGCTTTTCGCCGCGTCTTGCGCCTGTCTACAGAGCTCCTTTAAGCAGCGTTCTTTTTTTTATTTTTTATTTTCGCGGTACGCGGGCCTCTCACTGTTGTGGCCTCTCCTGTTGCGGAGCACAGGCTCCGGACACGCAGGCTCAGAGGCCATGGTTCACGGGCCCAGTCGCTTTGCGGCATGTGGGATCTTCCCAGGCCAGGGCAGGAACCTGTGTCCCCTCAACCACTGCGCCACCAGGGAAGCCCTAAGCAGCGTTCTTAATCCCCTCTCCTCGCGCACCAGGAAATAGAGAGGGACAAAAAAGTCTCTTGCCTCTCCGGCCGGTCCAGACTTTTCCCCGGACTCCCTCCCGGCCAGCCGTGGTGCACTAACCCCCTGCAAGCTGTGTTCATGCAGCCAACCAGAGTCCTCTCCCTACACTCCGACCAAAGCCCCGCCCGCTCCGGCAGGGGAGCAGACAAGCCTCTCGGGCTGCTGAGTGCCGGTCAGCCCTGATCCTCTGTGCAGGAATCTCTCCACTTTGCCCTCCGCACCCCTGTTGCTGTGCTCTCCTCCATGGCTCTGAAGCTCCCCCGCTCCGCCACCCGCAGAATCCGCCCACGACCCTTCCTAGTGTGTGGACACTTTTCCTCCTTCACACTTCCCTCCCACTGGTGCAGGCCCTGTCACTATCCTTTTGTCTCTTTTTATTCTTTTTTCTCTTGCCCTACCCAGGTACGTGGGGGGTTTCTTGCCTTTTGGGAGGTCTGAGGTCTTCTGCCAGCGTTCAGTAGGTGTTCTGTAGGAGTTGTTCCACGTGTACATGTATTTCTGGTGTATCTGTGGGGAGGAAGGTGATAGCCGCGTCTTCTATTTTAATATTTTTAAAATTATATTTATTTATTTATTTATTTATTTATTCATTCATTTTAATTTTCTTTCTTTTTTCTCGTCTTCTGAGCCGTGCAGCTGACAGGATCTTGGTGCTCTGGCCTGGTGTCAGGCCTGAGCCTCTGAGGTGGGAGAACTGAGTTCAGGACATTGGACCACTAGAGACCGCCTGACCCCACGTAATATCATTCAGCAAGAGCTCTCCCACAGATCACCATCTCAAATGCTAAGACCCAGTTCCACAAACAGCCAGCAAGCTCCAGTGCTGGACACCCCATGCTAAACTAGCAAGACAGGAACACAAACCCACCCACTAGCAGAGAGGCTGCCTAAAACCATACTAAGTTCACAGACACCCCAAAACACACCACAAGACATGGACCTGCCGACCAGAACACAAGAACCAGTCCCCTTCACCAGGAAGCCTACACAAGCCCCTGAACCAACCTTACCCACTGGGGGCAGACACCAAAAACAAAGGGAACTAAAAACCAGCAGCCTGCAAAAAGGAGACCCCAAACACAGTAAGTTAAACAAAATGAGAAGACAGAGAAATATGCAGCAGATAAAGGAGCAAGGCAAAACCCCACCAGACCAAACAAATGAAGAGGAAAGTCTAACTGAAAAAGAATTCAGAGTAATTATAGTAAAGATGATCCAAAATCTTGGAAATAGAATGGAGAAAATACAAGAAACATTTAACAAGGAACTACAAGAACTAAAGAGCAAATAAACAACGATGAACAACATAATAAATGAAATTAAAAATTCTCTAGAAGGAATCCATAGCAGAAAAACTGAGGCAGAAGAATAGATAAGAGACCTGGGAAGATAAAACAGTGGAAATAACTACTGCAGAGGAGAATAAAGAAAAAGCGATGAAAAGAATTGAGGACAGTCTGAGAGACCTCTGGGACAACATTAAATGCACCAACATTCAAATTATAGGGGTCCCAGAAGAAGAAGAGAAAAAGAAAGGCACTGAGAAAATATTTGAAAAGATTATAGTTGAAAATTTCCCTAATATGGGAAAGGAAATAGTCAATCAAGTACAGGAAGCACAGAGAGTCCCATACAGGATAAATCCAAGGAGAAACACGCCAAGACATATTAATCAAACTATCAAAAATAAAATACAAAGAAAAAATATTAAAAGTAGCAAGGGAAAAGCAACAAATAACATACAAGGCAATCCACATAAGGTTAACAGCTGATCTTTCAGCAGAAACTCTGCAAGTCAGAAAGGAGAGGCAGGACATACTTAAAGTGATGAAAGGGAAAAACCTACAACCAAGATTATTCTACCCAACAAGGATCTCATTCAGATTTGATGGAGAAATTAAAACTTTCACAGACAAGCAAAAGCTAAGAGAATTCAGCACCACCTAAGCAGCTTTACAACAAAGGCTAAAGGAACTTCTCTAGGCAGGAAACACAAGAGAAGGAAAAGACCTACAGTAACAAACCCCAAACAATTAAGAAAATGGGAATAGGAACATACATATCAATAATTACCTTAAATGTAAATGGATTAAATGCTCCCACCAAAAGACACAGACTGCCTGAAAGGATACAAAAGCAAGACCCGTATATATGCTGTCTATAAGAGACCCACTTCGGACCTAGGGACACATACAGATGGAAAGTGAGGGGATGGAAAAAGATATTCCATGCAAATGGAAATCAAAAGAAAGCTGGAGTAGCAATACTCATATCAGATAAAATAAACTTTAAAATAAAGAATGTTACAAGAGACAAGGAAGGACACTACATAATGATCAAGGGATCAGTCCAAGAAGATATAACAATTGTAAATATTTACACACCCATCACAGGAGCACCTCAATACATAAGGCAAATGCTAACAGCCATAAAACGGGAAATAGACAATAACACAATCATTGTAGAGGACTTTAACACCCCACTTTCACCAATGGACAGATCATAAAAAATGCAAATAAATAAGGAAACACAAGCTTTAAATGATACATTAAGCAAGATGGACTTAATTGATATTTATAGGACATTCCATCCAAAAACAACAGAATACACTTTCTTCTCAAGTGCTCATGGAACATTCTCCAGGATAGATCATACCTTGGGTCACAAATCAAGCCTTGGTAAATACTAAAAAATTGAAATCATATCAGCAATCTTTTCCGACTACAATGTTATGAGACTAGATATCAATTAAAGGAAAAAACCTGTAAAAAATACAAACACATGGAGGCTAAACAATACGCTACTAAATAACCAAGAGATCACTGAAGAAATCAAAGAGGAAAACAAAAAACACCTGTAAACAAATGACAATTAAAACACTATGATCAGGGGCTTCCCTGGTGGCGCAGTGCTTGAGAGTCCGCCTGCCGATGCAGGAGACGCGGGTTCGTGCCCCGTTTCGGGAAGATCCCACATGCCGCGGAGCGGCTGGGCCCGTGAGCCATGGCTGCTGAGCCTGCGCGTCCGGAGCCTGTGCTCCGCAAATGGGAGAGGCCACAACAGTGAGAGGCCCGCATAACGCAAGAAAAAAAAAAAAACACTATGATCCAAAACACATGGGAAGCAGCAAAAGCAGTTCTAAGAGGGAAGTTTATAGAAATACAATCCTACCTCAAGAAACAAGAAACATCTCAAATAAACAACCTAAGCTTACACCAAAGAAATTAGAGAAAGAAGAACAAAAAACCCCAAAGTTAGCAGAAAGAAAGAAATCATAAAGATCAGATCAGAAATAAATGCAAAACAAATGAAGGAACAATAGCAAAGATCAATAAAACTAAAAGCTGGTTCTTTGAGACAATAAACAAAATTGATAAACCATTAGCTAGACTCATCAAGAAAAAAAGGGAGAAGACTCAAATCAACAGAATTAGAAATGAAAAAGGAGAAGTAACAACAGACACTGCAGAATAACAAAGGATCATGAGAGACAACTATTTGCCAATAAAATGTACAACTTGGAAGAAATGGACACATTCTTAGAAAAGCACAACCTGCCAAGGCTGAACCAGGAAGAAACAGAAAATATAAACAGACCAATCACAATCACTGAAAGTGAGACTGTGATTAAAAATATTCCAACAAACAAAAGCCCAGGACCAGATGGCTTCACAGGCTAATTCTATCAAATATTTAGAAAAGAACCAACACCTTTCCTTCTCAAACTCTTCAAAAATAGAGCAGAGGGAGGATCCTCTGAAATTCATTCTACAAGGCCACCATCACCCTGATACCAAAGCAAGATAAAGCTGTCACAAATAAAGAAAACTACAGGCCAATAGCACTGATGAACATAGACGCAAAAATCCTCAACAAAATACTAGCAAACAGAATCCAACAGCACATTAAAAGATCATACACCATGATCAAGTGGGGTTTTTCCCAGGAATGCAAGGATTCTTCAATATACACAAATCAATCAATGTGATACACCATATTAACAAATTGAAGGAGAAAAACCATATGATCATCTCAATAGATGCAGAAAAAGCTTTTGAAAAAATTCAACACCCATTTACGAGAAAAAACCTCCAGAAAGTGAGCACAGAGGGAACCTACCTCAACATAATAAAGGCCATATATGACAAACATACAGCCTGCATCGTTGTCAGTGGTGAAAAACTGAAACCATTGCCTCTAAGATCAGGAACAAGGCAAGGTTGCCCACTCTCACCACTATTATTCAAAATAGTTTTAAAAGTTTTAGCCACAGCAAAACTTCCAGAGAAGAAAAAGAAATAAAAGGAATCCAAATCAGAAAAGAAGAAGTAAAGCTGTCACTGTTTGCAGATGACACGATACTATACATAGAGAATCCTAAAGATGCTACCAGAAAACTACTAGAGCTAATCAATGAATTTGGTAAAGTAGCAGGATACAAAATTAATGCACAGAAATCTCTGGCATTCCTATACACTAGTGATGAAAAATCTGAAAGAGAAATTAAGGAAACATTCCCATTTACCACCACAACTAAAAGAATAAAATACCTAGGTATAAACCTACCCAAGGAGACAAAACACCTGCATGCAGAAAACTAGAAGACACTGATGAAAGAAATTAAAGATGATACAAATAGATGGAGAGATATACCATGTTCTTGGATTGGAAGAATCAACATTGTGAAAATGACTATACTACCCAAAGCAATCTACAGATTCAATGCAATCCCTATCAAACTACCAATGGCATTTTTCACAAAACTAGAACAAAAAATTTCACAATTTGTATCGAAACAAAAAATACCCCAAATAGCCATAGCAATCTTGAGAAAGAAAAACAGAGCTGGAGGAATCAGGCTGCCTGACTTCAGACTATACTACAAAGCTACAGTAATCAAGACAGCATGGTACTTGCACAAAAACAGAAATATAGATCAATGGAACAGAAAATAAAGCCCAGAGATAAACCCACGCACATATGGTCACCTTATCTTTGATAAAGGAGGCAAGAATATACAAGGGAGAAAAGACAGCCTCTTCAATGAGTGGTGCTGGGAAAACTGGACAGCTACATGTAAAAGAATGCAATTAGAACACTCCCTAACACCATACATAAAAATAAGCTCAAAATGGATCAAAGACCTAAATGTAAGGTCAGACACTTAGAGGAAAACTCTTAGAGGAAAACATAGGAAGAACACTCTTTGACATAAATCACAGCAAGATGCTTTTTAACCCACCTCCTAGAAAAATGGAAATATAAACAAAAATAAACAAATGGGACCTAATGAAACTTAAAAGTTTTTGCACAGCAAAGGAAACCATAAACAAAACAAAAAGAGAACCCTCAGAATGGGAGAAAATATTTGCAAACTAAGAAACTGACAAAGGATTAATCTCCAAAATATACAAGCAGCTCATGCAGCTTACTATCAAAGAAACAAACAACCCAAATTAAAAATGGGCAGAAGACCTAAATAGACATTTATCCAAAGAAGATATACAGATTGCCAACAAACACAAGAAAGAATGCTCAGCATCAGTAGTCATTAGAGAAATGCAAATCAAAACTACAATGAGTTATTACCTCACACCAGTGAGAATGGCCATCATCAAAACATCTACAAATAATAAATGCTGGAGAGGGTGTGGAGAAAAGGGAATCTTCTTGCACTGTTGGTGGGAATATAAATTGATACAGCCATTATGGAAAACAGTATGGAGGTTCCTTAAAAAATATAAAAATAGAACTACCCTATGACCCAGCAATCCCACTATTGGGCATATACCCTGAGAAAACTATAGTTCAAAAAGAATCACGTACCACAGTTTTCACTGAAGCACTGTTTACAATAGCCAGGACATGGAAGCAACCTAAGTGGCCATCGACAGATGAATGGATAAAGAAGATGTGGCACATAGGTACAGTGGACTATTACTCAGCCATAAAAATAAATGAAATTGAGTTATTTGTAGTGAGGTGGAAGGACCAAGAGTCTGTCATACAGAGTGAAGTAAGTGAGAAAAAGAAAAACAAATATGGTATGCTAACACATGTATATGGAGTGTAAAGAGAAAAAAAAGGTTCTTATCAACCTAGGGGCAGGACAGGAATAAAGATGCAGATGTACAGAATGGACTTGAGGACCTGGGGAGGGGGAAGGGTAGGATGGGACAAAGTGAGAGACTTGCATTTACATATATACACTACCAAATGTGAAATAGATAGCTAGTGGGAAGCAGCCGCATAGCACAGGGAGATCAGCTCTGTGCTTTGTGACCACCTAGAGGGGTGGGATAGTGAGGGCGGGAGGGAGACGTAAGAGGGAGGGGATATGGGGATATATGTATACGTATAGCTGATTCAGTTTCTTATATAGCAGAAACTAACACAACGTTGTAAAGCAATTACATTCCAATAAAGATGTAAAAAAAAAAAAAAAGGAAAAGCATTCCAACTACACCTTTTGTTGTCTGATGAAGTACTGGAGTCAGAAGATCCTGATATTCTTTTACTTGCTTGGGATTGCCTCTAAAAACACCTAAAATGTAAAATATAAAATCCAAGAGCATTTGAGCTCAATAAGCACAACAGAAATTTTACCTTAGAAAAAAATTTACCCAATTGTAATTATTCTGGTATTTTTCTATGTCAATAATAAACATAAAATGGAAAAAGGTTATGCAAATAAATGCATATGATAGTTTTCCAGGAAACTGATTTGAGAAATGTTAGCATTTAGAATTGAAAACTGAATTTTTATTGAAATTTCTCTATGCTTAAGTAAAAATAATATAGACATTCACAATGTCACAAATTACAGTATTCATAAAAATTCTTCTTTGTAAATATGAAAATATATTTGTATCATTTAAAAAATACTTCAAAGTATTTTTAAAATTCTTTAAATGATGTAACATTAACTCAGAAAGCAGAAAAGTAGCATAAAAAAATGCAGAGTAGTTAACATCAATAAGTGCAGTCTATTTTGCTAGCTGAAAGGAGTCATATTTTATTTCTTTTCTTCTTTAAACTAGTTATATCCTACAGTTTAAATTTCAGGAGAAAAGTTCACTCACCATCAATCATCATGTAAAGGAAAAATATGGGAAATTCACATTCAATGCCATCAAATAGCTAAAACAGAAAATAAAATATATAAAAATTTCACCAACAATAATTTAGAACTGTATATTAATTATATTAATTAGAACACTTACATAATTAGAATATACATACATAAAAATTTATTTATTGTAATAACAAAAGTGGATTTTTTTTTTTTTTTTTTTTTTTTGTGGTAAGCAGGCCTGTCACTGTTGTGGCCTCTCCCGTTGCGGAGCACAGGCTCCCGACACGCAGGCTCAGCGGCTATGGCTCACGGGCCCAGCCGCTCCGCGGCATGTGGGATCTTCCCGGACCAGGGCACGAATCCATGTCCCCTGCATTGGCAGGCGGACTCTCAACCACTGCGCCACCAGGGAAGCCCTCATCATTCTTATTATTCAAAAGCTCATTCATTTAATCCATCACAGACTAGTCATTCATTCAATAAATATTTCCTAAGTATTTAGTAATGCCTGGCATCAGCTAGACAGAGGGCTATGAAGACAAAAAGATAGAGAACCTGCTGTAGTGGGGAGACAGGCATGTAAATAAACAATTGCAGTATGTTACAAAATATCTATACATTGTATATATATCAAGAACCAAGGGCATGAAGCATCTGAGCCTGCCCAGGGCGTCAGGAAAGGGTTTATAGGAAAGGAGATGCTTCATCTAATGTTTGATGGATTTCTCTGGAGAGATAAGCTAAGGGAACTCCATACAGAGAAGACAACAGTACAAACTAGAAATGCGTTAACAAACGAAGTACGTTAAAGAAAGTCACAGCAATTCAGTATTCTTGGAACAAGCAAGGAAGAAGCAGTGAAAGCTGAAGTCTAACAGGTGGGTCAGGACAGCCAGATCAGGGAGGGCCTGAGAAGTCAGGCTGAGAGACAAAAACTTTCATCTGAAAGTGACAGGGTACCACTGAAGAGGATCAAATTTACTTGCTAGATGAACAGCTGGCAGTACTGAAGAGGGTTTTAGGATAAGAAATAAGGAGACCAACTGGATGGCTGCTGGGAACAATCCAAAGAGATAGGATGTTAACCTAAATCAATGTTTCTCAACTTCAGCACTATTGACATTTTGGGCCAAACAGTTCTTTGTTGTGGGGGTTGTCCTGTGCACTGTGGGACAGTTAGTAGCATCCCTGGATTCTACCTTCCAGATGCCAGTAGCACCCACCAAGGTGTAACAACAAAAAATTTCTTCAAATATTGTCAAATGTCCCCTGGGGAGCAAAATCATTCCCGGCTGTGGATCACTCGCCTAAACGAAGCAGTTAATAGAGACAAAGGGACAGTTTTTAAGATTTAAAGGTAGTTAAATTTGCCAGACTTGGTGAGTGACAAAGAAGGCTGAGTGAGAGGGAAGAGCCTAGGATGAATCTCAGGTTTGGGCCTTGGACAGAAGGGTGGAAGGTGATCATAGGCAGACTGCAGTGCATTCTAGTGAGGATGTCCAAAAGGCAGCTGGATACGTGGTAGGGCACTCAGGGGTGGAAGTATGAGTTAGGGATAGAGATGTGGGATTAACAGTGATTGCTAGAGCTATGACTGCATGAATAGCATGAAAAGAGAATAGGACTGAAGATGGATTCCAGGAAACAAGCAAAGGATAAAAGGGAGGCAGAAGAAGAGGAACCTGCAAAGGAGACTAAGAAAGATAGTGAGAGAACTAAGCAGAGACTTAGGAAGAGAATGAAGTCACAGAAAATGGAGGAGAACCTCCTGAGACAGGACTTACTTAAGACACTCAAATGCCGGTGAGAGGCCCAGTGAAATAAAGTTAGGAAGGCATCCACAATGATCCAGTGACATAAACTGACTGAAGCCAACACAGCTACTGGGAAGTGTTGGGGACAGGAGCCAGATTATAAGGTAAAGGAGTAAGTAGGAGGCAAACAAGGAGCCACAACTAGAACACACCATGCTCTTCAGAAGTGTGACAACAAAGAGAGAGGCAATGCGAGGCAGATAGGGAGGGGTTTGGGTTTTTTAAAAAATAATTTTCAACCTATCCCATTAAAGCAAAGTCTTCAGCAATGTGGATGGATGCTTACTTTTTTGGGGGGTGTTACAGTTTTCCGGGCAGCTTAGAAACAGCTAGAATAAACCTAGATATAGGATATGTATGTATATTTGAAATATAAAATCTTTAAAACCAAATATTTAGAGGAGTATATTTCAGAGGGAAGTGTCTAAGTGAAACAGAAAAAAGAACATTTGCTTAAAGATTGAAAATTCAATCACAAATAGATATTTTCTATTATATTAGACAAATGGTATATAGTAGGCAGGCAAAATACTGAAAGTGCAATAGAAAAATTACTCACCCAATGACTCAACATGGCCCAATGTGAGCAAATAGGCCTCAACAGCTAACACTTACCGAGTGCTTACTATGTGCCAAGCACCGTTCTAAGCACTTTTATATATATTAACTGATTTAATTCTCAAAAAACCCTCACTAATAGTAGGTACTAACTTTATTTTATCAATGAAGAATACTAAACACAGAGAGCTTAATTAACTTGCCCAAGGTCTCACAGCTAATAAGTGGCAGAGCCAGAATTCAAACCCAAGAAGTCTGCCTCCTGTATCAGTACTTTTGAACATTCTATTATGCTATCTGACATGGGATATTTTTTGATACCTTAATTTCAGCTGGTCTGTAGTAGCGTCTTTTAGGATCTTCCAGTGATGTTCTATACCCATCTCTCAAGAAACGCTTAAATCCGTATTTTCCTTTTAATTTTCTAACCACTTTATCAAGTGTCTGGCTAAACAGAACTTCATCATCCAAGGCAAATGCAGGATAACTGATGCAGGGGAGCAGGGCAGCATCTGTGTTCTGGGGGCAATAAGAAAGAGAAGGGAAAGTAAGTGTCTGTAATCATATGATCAACACAGCCCAAAGAGAATCACAGAGATGCAAAGCCACTAAGGTTATTTAACTGACAGTGAGACTGCTGTGATCCAAGGGACAGACAGATGTTTATATGGCATGGTTTAGTGAACCTTACAGAGGAGATAAAACTTCATTCAATGATAAGAAGTATTTTCAAGGTTCAACACTGGACTCAAACTTTAGTACATTATTTCAGTCATTGTGTAAAAATTTAACACCACTAATTAGTCATTACAACTAGTCTGTCATAACAATTTGTTTATAACAGTGAAAACCAGAAAACAACCTAAAGGTCCAACAATTAGCTGAGTAAATCAGCAGCCATTAAAATTTATATTATAGAAATGTTTACTAATATGGAAACATGTCCATTCAAAGAAACAGGTTATCAAGCATTATGAACAATATTCCTCCAGTTTTGTAAAATAAAAATATTATATGTGTACATAAAAATACATGGAAACATACAAACCCAAATGATGTCACCCTAAGATTATAACTGAATGGTGGAATAATGAGTGGATATATTATTATTATTTGCTTATTTGTGGATTCTGTTTGTCTTTTATCATAATCTTGTACTACTTCTATAAAATAGTTATTTTAAAATAATTAAATTGTTCCATTTTGGGTGTTTTCTAAGAATAGAGCCACAAATAACCCCTCGAAAAATCTGCAATCAGGTATTACATAGTCATTTAAGAGATTATCAGACAAAAGAAAAGGGTGAATCAAGTAAGAGAAAAGAAATAAGGAAAGCAGCTTTATTCAAAAGAAATTTAAATTATGAAAAATATTCTTCTACATTTCTAATACAGTAAGTCCCCTACATATGAACGAATTCTGTTCTGTGAGCACGTTTGTAAGTCCAATTTGTTTGTAAGTCCAACAAAGTTAGCCTAGGTACCTAACTAACACAATCCGCTATATAGTACTGTACTGTAATAGGTTGATAATACTTTTCACACAAATAATACATAAAAAACAAATGAACACGAAAAATAAAGAAAACATTTTTAATCTTACAGTATTCTACCTTGAAAAGTACAATAGTACAGTACAACAGCTGGCATACAGGGGCTGGCATCGAGTGAACAAGAAGAGTTACTGACTAGAGGAGGGAGAGGAGGTGGGAGATGGTAGAGCTAACAGATCCTCAGCAATAGGAGACAGAGGGCAAGCTGCAATTGCACTCACAGGTTCTGGTTCTTTGCTGGATTAAATTCTATCTACCCTCTTGAAAAAACAGTCCAGTGGTATCTGGGTAGTAGCTCTTTTTTTCTTGTCATAGATGACACGGTAGCAAGGGATTGCATTCTGAAAGGCTGCTGCAACCTTCGTGAACCATTCTACATTCGGGTCCTGTGCCTCAAAAACTAACAGTGCCTCCTCAAACAAAGAAAATCCCCTTGCCATTTCCTGTGTCGTGAATCTCTTCGGTTCTTCAGTTACTTCTTCCTCTTGTCACTCCACTCTCTCAATTATTTTCACTTTTGTTTCCATCATTATCGCTTGGCACTTTTTAGCAGTACCAACTACATCACTGCTGCTTTTAAGCTTGCTTCCAGACATCCTGGGCTTGAAATAAAGATACTGTACTACTGTACTCTATACAGTACTGTACAGTAAAGTACACAGAAGCACAACCACTTGTAGAGGATGTACGCACGTGACAATGTACGCCAGACACGTGAACTAAATTATGCGATTGGACCTGCGAACGCACATTCACATCTTTGAAAGTTCGCAACTTGAAGGTTCGTGTGTAGGGTACTTACTGTATATAATATTCCACGACCAAAAAAAATTAATTTTGGCATAATGTTGCTACTCCCCCAAAGAGAAAAAAATATATCTAGTTCTGTACTGCTCTATGAAAACTCAAAGGACAAAGCAGCTTTCTCCACAGCTCTGCTCACTTCCTGAACATTGACCTCCCAGGCCAGAGGAGTAAGCGGCAACATTCTCTCTTACCTCTTCTGCCAACTTTTAACACTTTAGAGTACTTTCTTGGAAAAAGAAACAAAACTATGTAACAATCATAAACAACAGTTCATATTAATTTATTATAAAAATATCTCACATGAGATCTTGATTCTCTAGGTAACAGTGAGCACAAAGTTTGCCGGTTGCGGTTGTGGGCATCGAGATCCACAAATATAACTGACCAAGAACAGCCCTGGAATGAGAGAGAAAGAAAAATTTCCTAGATTAACATAAAAGAATTTGTAGAACATTGGGCAATTTGACTGAAATAAATTTCACATTATAAATCAATGTTACCTCAATTTACAAAAATAATAAAATTTAAAAAAAAAAGACAAGCAAAAAAAGTTTCACAAAAATATTAACATTGGTTGCATTTGAGAGTGGCACTACAGAAGATTTTAATTTTTTAAATACTTTCAGTATTTCTCATATTTCTTGCAATAAACATATTAATTTTATAATCATAAAAAATAAATGTTATTTTTCCATTTTTCTGATTTCTCCTTAGTTTTCTTAAAAATCAAAATATATAGATTACAAGATAACTAATAAAGGATATTTTAATAAAAGTAAAAAATCATTTAGCTAATACTTCTGACAAAGAAATAAGAACTAATTTGGATTCACAAAATCTGAATTGTACAGTCCTAATAAAGAACGATCAAACTAAATGAATTTAGATATCTAGAATTACAGATATAAAAACTACTTGATTAAAATATGAAGACAGGAGAATCTCAAATAATAGTAATGTACATAATACTTGCTAATATTCATTATGTGTCAGGCACTGTGTTTTATGCTTCACATGGATTATCTCATTTAATCCCCTCATGTAGATATTATTATACCCATTTTACAGAAAAGGATACTAAATCTTAGTATAACAGAGGCAAGGGTTCAAAATCAAGTCTGACACAGAAGACCACACCTTGAACACTATATTATGCAATTTCCCACACTAAAAATTATCTTTCAAGAACCAAAAACTTGAATAAAAAAAAAGTGTTAACAAAAAATGATAATTGGTCTGCTAACCAAGTTAAAAAAATTTATCAATACTGTTTAGCCATTAGTGCTTTCCATTTTCAATAGCATAGTTTTTAAATAAACATGGCTTTGTTCTTTTATTGGGGAGCTAGATATTTTGAAAACACAAAGAATGAAATTGGAATACGGCTGCTTCCATTACAGGAGAATACTCAGAAAAATACATGGGGAAAGGAAGAACACCATCACAAATTTTACGATGCTTCATTACCTTCTAAATCTCATACCAATTCTCACCAACTTCAAAGATGCATTTGCCCTGAAGATAAAATACATTGACTGAAACTCAAAATCTAGTAGTACTAGGCCCTAGATCCAAGCATCATACTCACTCTGTATATTTCTCCTGTTAACCCATGTTCATACATGAATATTAGCTCATAAAATAGAACTTCTCATTCATAATATTATTTCTTAAATTTCTTTTAACTCTGACAATAAGTGAACAAGGAATGAGTGAGGCTGTCTCTTAACCAGATCAATTCTAAACAGTCTTTCTACTATTTGAAAGTCCCTACTTCTCATCTGTACTCACAAAACTGAGCCCAATAAACTTTCATGCAGTAGCTGCCAATGTCAGAGTAATGTGCCCTCTGCTTTGAGTAAAACAAGACAGAACATGACCTCTCCTCTCAAGGAGTTGACCCAGGTGATGTACAGTCCTAAATCAGATAAATATTAAACAAACCAAAAAGACTGCACGTGGCAATACAAGACTATGTACGAGGTGAGTGGTTTAGATGGAAGAATAATAATAAGCCTCTAAAGTTAACAGGAGGAAAACAAAATAGGGACCTTGCAGTACTTCATGGAGAAGGTGAGGACCAGAAATAGGATCTGAATTTTGGAGGAAGGGGGAGCAAGTAGAATGGTTGGAACAAGACAGCAAAGAAATGAATGTGTATGCAATGTTGGGAGCCAATGAACACACAAAATAACAGGACTTATAATTTACCCCTTAGGCTGAAAATTAATAAAGTTAATTACATGTCAAATCAGTCTGCCTTGAATTTAATTTTTTAAAAGATACAACAATCTAAGTAGGATAATTTATAAATAATGAAGTGAAATGGCAAATTTGGTAATTCTTGCCATTATTTGCTTCATATAAACAGCCAACTTCTATTTTCTAGCCACAAATAAATCGTTTATCTAGATTCACCAAAGTATTTCTTGAGGTCCCCTCCTCTGCCAGCCTCTAAGAAATAGGCACAAAAGGAAAAATTAATCTCATAATGCTATCATATTTTAACACTAAGATCAAAAGCTAATAAACTGTATTGTCTGTCATCTTAAAAAATATGCCATGCTTTAGGTATATGGCCCGGACTTACAGAAGAATAAAATTCACCTAAGGCCATGGGTAGCTATTTCTATTCAGAAGCAAATTTCTTAAAACGTCATAAAGGAGACCTCCATATGGAATTAATTATCACCTACTTTAAATTATGAGACACCTTAATTTTAGGCCTGCAAATTTCAAAGGAAGCTAGACATGTCTGCATCGCTTTGAACACTGCATAATATGAGAAATCTTTCTAGTCATCACCTTTTAGATTCTGGCCTCAGCTCATTTGTTAGTATCTTGATTTCTCCAATTAAAGGTGGAATATGGAAAGACGTTTTATATGTATATGTCACTCCAGAGTATCTTATTAACTTTGGATATTTTATTTTCATCTTTCATTTGCTGAAATTATCATAACTCTGCCATAATATCCTGACTCCATCTAAAGAGCACAGATAAGACCGACAGTTCAAACTTTACTCCCAAACTGAGTTTCTGTAATTGTTTTGTAGAATACACATTACAAGATGATTCAACCTGACTTGAGTTCCAATGAAGGGGAAGAGCTGCACTGAACCATCTACCCAGGCCTCCATGACCATAACAAACACTTTTGAGATGGTGT
Organism: Lipotes vexillifer; assembly: GCF_000442215.2. Classification (NCBI taxonomy): domain Eukaryota; kingdom Metazoa; phylum Chordata; class Mammalia; order Artiodactyla; family Lipotidae; genus Lipotes; species Lipotes vexillifer. Next base: position 1,228,799 of record NW_006776793.1, read on the forward strand.
CTATGGCCAAGGGTAACATCTATGACTCAGATAGGCTGGCACCTGGGACCTGGGACCCTTAGCTGCAGTGCTTGCACCTGGACAAATGTCTCCTTGAGCAACAAAATACAAAGAAACTATAAAGGACTAAAAATAACTGTGTGCATGCGCAGCTGGGCAAATTATGGACAAGATAGAAAGAGACCAAAAACCCAACAGCCACTTCTGAAGAGCCGGAAGCAAAAGCAAGGTACTGCACATGCCCCCTGCACACGACACCACCTAAGGGGTGGGCAAACCACCTAAGACACCTCTCCAGCCTGACCCCTGGACGCACCCCTACCCTCACCCCATATGAAGAACCAGTTCGCCCCCTACCCAGCAAGCAAGCGAGTGAGCAAGGGAACCTGTTACTTGTTCTCTGTCCCTCCTGCTGCAGCAGGGGCCCCAATAAAACCTTGCCTGAATTTCTTGTCTGGCCTCTGATCAATCCCTATTGATTAAGGAGGCCAAGAACCCTGGAAGGTAACATGACCGTAAGACGATCTCTTTAGTCTCAATCCAAAGTGAAATGATTTGAAGGATTGCCCAGGCCTTTCTTTTCCTCTTTAAACTTTTCTCTGAACCTGAGCTAATGAGCTTACTACCCTCATCTAGCATCAAAGAATAAAACAAGTTGAAACTGATCAGTATATCTATTGTGTCAATACTATACATGACCTTTCCTGTTCTTCTGGAAACAAAAAAACAGCACGATGATCAGGACACTTTCTTACCTAGTCCAGCATTAGGCTGCCCTATAAGCTCTGTGAGCAAGCCTAGAGACATATTCTGCAGAAACGATACTTGCTGGTGGGAATTACCCCTCTACGCCACGGCTGTAGTGGCGGTGGCCTGTAAATAGCCAACTTTTACTTACTGACCCAACAGCAGCTTCCAGTAGCCCTCACTAGAGGAATTCCTACTCACATATTGTTAAAGGGGTTTCAAACTACAGAGAGAGATGAACCTGAGTGTTAATTCTCAGGGTTTTAGAAGAATAGAGCTAAGACTCAGACCCAGAAATCACAAAACTGTTGCTGATGTCTGTGACATGTGCTAACTATAAATTATGATTTATTTAAGTATTATCAAATATTTTTATATCACTATATTTATAAATCACTACATATATTGTCAAGTATTGCCATACACACACACACACACAGAGATATATATATATATATATATATATATATATATATATACACACACACACAGAGAGAGAGAGAAAATTCGAAACCATTATGAAACAAGTGATTCTCATATTAAGGATTATATGAGTATGTTTCTAAGTGCTCCAAATTAGCCTTTATTATAAATTTATTTTAAAAATTAAGCCACTTGATCAAATTTTCTTCTTAGATATTTTCTCCCAAACAAAAATATGTTTTGAAAATAGTTTCGGAGTGAAAATTTAAATGATGAGTCCTTTTTCTTTAATAATAAGGCAAGTCTAACAATTTAAAAAAATAAGAAAGGAAGTGCAGGAACACATAATAACCAAAGCTAAAGGCTTATTCCACCCAACAATTTCCCATAAAAATAAAAATTAACTTTTGTCTTATATACCAAAGCACAAAAAGGGCAAAAGTTCAACAAGTGGAAACCTCTTTCAGAAAGATCAATAATTAAGAAGAAAATGGTGTGGTCAAAAGGTACAAACTTCCAGTAAGTCCCAGGGATGTAATGCATAGCATACCTTTGAAAAGTTGTTAAGAGAGTAGGTCTTAAGACAAAAAAGTTGTAACTATGTATGGTAATAGATGTTAACTAGACTTACTGTGGTGATCACTTCATAATATATACAAATATCAAATCATTATGCTGTATACCTAAAACTAATACAATGTTGTTTCTTTTAAGTAAAAATAACAAAAACATGCCTATAAATTTTAGCTTTAATATGCATGGATCACTCAAACTAAGACAAAATTTTAACTTGTGATATTCACTGAAAAGAATTATATACAATGTTTCTTTTTTAAAACAAAACAGATCAATTCACCCATTTCTCCTACCTCCCACATCCTGCCTCAGGCAACCACCAATCTGTTCCCTGTATCTGAGGTTTTGATTGTTTTAAAGATTCCACATATAAGAGAGATGTACAGTATTTGTCTTTCTCTGTCTTATTTCACTTAGCATATTTTACTTAGCACCTAGCATAATGCCCTTAAGGTCCATCTATGTTGTCACAAATGTCACTCCTTTTTATGACTGAATAATATTCCATTGTATGTATGCACACAACACAATTTCTTTATCCATTCCTCCATTAATGGATGCTTAGGTAGTTTCCATATTATGGCTATTATAAGTAATGCAGCAATGAATCTGTACATTTTTTTCAGTATTATGGACATTACAACAATATTAATTCTTCCAACTCATGAGCATGAAACATTTTTCCATTTATTTGTGTCCTCAATTTCTCTCATCAATTTCTTTTAGTTTTTAGTGTGCAGGTCTTTCACCTCTTTGATTAAATTTATTCCTAGGTATCTTGTTTTTTTGATGCAATTGTAAATGGGATTGTATTCTTAATTTCTCTTTGATAGCTCATTATTAGTGTATAGAAATGCAACAGATTTTTGTGTATTGATTTGTATCCTGCAACTTTACTGAATTTGCTTATTAGTTCTTTAACAGTTTTCTGATGGAGTCTTTAGGGTTTTCTATATATAATATGTATATTCATGCCATATGCAAATCATGACAATTTTACTTCTTCCTTTCTAATTTTGGATGCCTTTTGTTTCTTTTTCTTACCGAATTTATCTGGCTAAGACTTCCTATCTGGCTAAGACTGGCTAATACTATGTTGAATAAAAGTGGCCAGAGTGGGCATTATATTAGTGAAACTAATATAATGTTATATGTCAATGACATCTCAATAAAAAAATTAAACTAAATTAAATTTAATTTAAAAAAGAAAAACATGGCTTAAGAGTTTTCAAAGATAATACATAGCTTTTACCACTAAAGGTAGAAAGCATTTAAGATCCAAGATTTCCTGTACTAATATCTTATATTCCAGATTCATTACCAAGTGGCTTTGGTTTAATTCCTGGTTCTGCCTCTCTGTTATGTGACCTATGAGAATCCACCTCAACTCTATTCATTTTGAGAGAAGGGCCCTTCCAGCCCTAAAGATCTATGACTCTCTGAGTTGCCACCAACCCCAGATGTACTTTTTTTTGAAGCTCTAAATTAATTAAGTTAAAGATACATGATCAGGTCTTCCAAAACACTGTATCAATAGTCTTCAGAAATAATTGAGAATACTCATTAGACCTGAAATCCCTCAAGTCTTGAGAATGCTTCTTTAGGTCTTCACTTGAAAAAAACCTTTTCTTTATCTCAGTTCTTTTTCCCGCCACTGACTTTTTTTTTTTGGCTGCATTGGGTCTTCGTTGCTGCACTCAGGCTTTCTCTAGTTGCGGTGAGTGGGGGCTACTGTTTGTTGTGGTGCACGGGCTTCTCATTGTGGTGGCTTCTCTTGTTGTGGAGCACAGGCTCTAGTGTGCCGGCTTCAGTAGTTGTGGCTCGTGAGCTCTAGAGCGCAGGCTCAGCAGTTGTGGCGTTTGGGCTTAGTTGCTCCGCGGCATGTGGGATCTTCCCGGACCAGGGCTCGAACCCGTGTCCCCTGCATTGGCAGGCGGATTCTTAACCACTGCGCCACCAGGGAAGTCCCTGGCCACTGACTTTTAATTAGACCACAGATCTTTTAAGTACATGGAGTGATATTATAAAATGATTAAAAATATCACATGCACTTTTAAATGTGCTATTGTTTAGCAAGTACATTTTTAAGTTAACTGCTGTAGAGGTGGGTATTTTAAAATTTTCAAAGTCAGGTTTCTGTAATTCTCCACATCAGAAACAAAGATAAAAGGGAATTTGTAAAACTAGGATACTCTGATATTATCAAAAAAATTGGAAGATGGAGAGGCCCTACTTGCCAAATGTGACATCTGTGTGGCTAAAGGAATAAGACCATATTTGTCTATATTTCTACCTGAAATAATCAAGAAACAGTCAAGTCAGCAAACATCTGGTGCACAGCTCTGCTGGAAACAGACATGAACTAAACAAGGTCAAATGTTAACTCTGCTGAGACCAGTTGCTCTCATCCTTTGCTGCACATTAGAATTCCCAGGCAGTTTAGAAAAATCTCACCACCACAGCCTCCCTCTAGACAATTAAGTCAGAATCTCTAGGGGTAGAGCCCAGGCATCAGTACTGTTTTTAAAATTCCTCAAATCTAACGTGCAGCCAAGATTGAGAATTTATGGCTGGGGAACAATATCAGCAGTATATTTACAACTCGGAATCAGAATGCATAGTAAAGCAATTCAGTACTTTTAGAACTATGGCTAACAAATCTACAGAAGCTTCCTGGGAAAAGTAGGCAGAGCCCTGAAATATAGGTAGTTAAGAAAGGTACCATATATGTTTGTGTGCATATATGTAGGTAGAGAGGATGCATACTAGATATGTAAACAGTATACACTATGACTCAGGTACATCAAAGGAGATGGCATGATTGCAAAAAAAAAGAGCTGACCACTACTTTATAATAGCTGACCTAGACATGCAATTCCATTCAGCTCACTACTTGGTTACCATGGAAGGCAGAAGAGCAAGACCTGCATTTTTCCACACTGCTGTTGTAACACTACTAGTTTAGTCTGTGACTCTTCTCAGTCTCCTTGATATACCCCTGAGAAGTTTTGGAGTCCAATGGCTTTATTACCCTTCCTTAGTATTACCAGCACTTCACTAGTAATAACATGAGGTATCACTTATTGAGGGTTTAATCTTTGCCAAGCACTATGCTAAGTTTCTTATTTGCATGACTACCTTCTGAGTTAGGTCCTAGTGTCAATATCTCTATTTGTTTAAATGAGGAAGCTGAGACTTAGGTAAATACCTTGCCAAAGTCACAAATTCACTGGTAGGAGTACAGAGTACGCAGTGATTCTACCTAGTGACACTGAATACAATGACATTCTTTTATGGCAGATTATACTCCCACTCACACACTCCTTCCGTCCTTCCTTATCTAATATATATATACATATATTGTGTAAATATTCTTATACTCATACACACACATATTCATACATACACACATATTTAAATGAATGTACTGAGAGTGAGGCAGGAGGGAAAAGGAAATGAAAAGTATCGAAGGATACATGTAGGATTTCCATGAGTATGTTGACTCTTCAGAGAGAGAGAAATGTTGATACAAGCCAAGGGATCAGAGCCAGACACCAAGAATCTCCAGGAGAAGCATATTAATTCTCATGATTTTCAACAAGTTCATATACCCCCAAACCCCCATGAGATCTGATTCCTCAATTTCTCCAGCCAGAGGTCTTGAGAGAAAAAGAGTGTGGGGAGTGGGTGATTTAGAGTCTCCTCCTGGGCACCCAGAATGAGGTGCTACTCCCCTCTTCTCAATCCTTTCACATCTGTGGTCATTTTTAATCCTTCATTTCCTGGATTTAACCAGAATCCTTCCTCCAGAGGAAGTTGAAGTGAGAAGAGAGTTTACGTATGTAGGGAGAGGAAGAGAGGCAGTTGTGTCACCATGCTCCAACATGAAACTTTCCTAAATGCAAGACTTGAGGTACATAGTATCAATATTATAATTGCCATAACAAAATCCATGTCACATTTTACATATCTGCATAAGTTCCTAAAATGTATCTTCACTGACTTAGTTAGCATTTTAATAGCTTAAGGTTAATTATAGTATTAGTTGAACACCTCCTTTGCCCCCTCATCTTTGGAATCTTTACAAAAATTGCTAAGAAAATTAGTTTACTTCTTGATCCAGAGAGGTAACCTGTATTGCTGCATATTATTCCTTCCATTGACAACTCAAACCATGATCACCTGATTAGGGGCAGAAATTGGTCAAAGATCTTTTAAAAATTTAAGGCAACCCTAAGGGTTTCCCTTTTATCCCAAAGAAAATGAGATTTAGACATATGATTACAACCAGTTGAGGGTTAAGCTAGGATCACGATTTCCAATTCTTTGGCTTCACATGTTAAGCAAGTTCCCCTTTGCATGACATATACATCGATATACATTAAATTGAAACCAACAAGGGAAATGACATGGAAAATATATAGTATATAATGCCAGGAGCATTTTAAAATGTGAAAGCTGAACAAAAGACTAGAGGGAATCCTTCTCAAATTCTTCCAAAATATAGCAGAGGAAGGAACACTCCCAAACTCATTCCAGGAGGCCACCATCACCCTGATACCAAAACCAGACAAAGATGTCACAAAGAAAGGAAACTATAGGCCAATATCACTGATGAACACAGATGCAAAAATCCTCAACAAAATATTAGCAACAGAATCCAACAGCACATTAAAAGGATCATACACCATGATCAAGTGGGGCTTATTCCAGGAATGCAAGGATTCTTCAATATATGCAAATCAATCAATGTGCTACATGATATTAACAAATGGAAGGATAAAAACCATATGATCAGCTCAACAGATGCAGAAAAAGCTTTTGACAAAATTCAACACCCATTTATGAGGAAAACCCTCCAGAAAGTAGGCATAGAGAGAACTTACCTCGACATAATAAAAGCTATATATGACAAACCCACAGCCAACATCGCTCTCAATGGTGAAAAACTGAAACCATCTCCACTAAGATCAGGAACAAGACAAGGTTGCCCACTCTCACCATTATTATTCCATATAGTTTTGGAAGTTTTAGCCACAGCAATCAGAGAAGGAAAAGACATAAAAGGAATCCAAATTGGGAAACAAGAAGTAAAGCTGTCACTCTTTGCAGATGACATGATACTATACATACAGAATCCTAAAGATGCTACCAGAAAACTACTAGAGCTAATCAATGAGTTTGGTAAAGTAGCAGGATACAAAATTAATGCACAGAAATCTCTGGCATTCCTATACACTAATGATGAAAAATCTAAAAGTGAAATTAAGGAAACACTCCCATTTACCACTGCAACAAAAAGAATAAAATACCTAGGAATAAACCTACCTAAGAGACAAAAGACCTGTATGCAGAAAACTATAAGACACTGATGAAAGAAATTAAAGATGATAAAAAACAGATGGAGAGATATACCATGTTCTTGCATTGGAAGAGTCAACATTGTGAAAATGACTATACTACCCAAAGCAATCTACAGATTCAGTGCAATCCCTATCAAACTAGCACTGGCATTTTTCACAGAACTAGAACAAAAAATTTCACAATTTGTATGGAAACACAAAAGACCCCAAATAGCCAAAGCAATCTTGAGAAAGAAAAACGGAGCTGGAGGAATCAGGCTCCCTGACTTCAGACTATACTACAAAGCTACAGTAATCAAGACAGCATGGTACTGGCACAAAAACAGAAATATAGATCAATGGAACAGGACAGAAAGCCCAGAGATAAACTCACACACATATGGTCACCTTATCTTTGATAAAGGAGGCAAGAATATACAAGGGAGAAAAGACAGCCTCTTCAGTAAGTGGTGCTGGGAAAACTGGACAGCTATATGTAAAAGAATGCAATTAGAACACTCCCTAACACCGTACACAAAAATAAGCTCAAAATTTATTAAAGACCTAAATGTAAGGCCAGGCACTATAAAACTTAAAGGAAAACATAGGCAGAACACTCTATGACATAAATCACAGCAAGATCCTTTTTGACCCACCTCCTAGAGAAATGCACATTAAAAAAAATAAACAAATGGGACCTAATGAAACTTAAAAGATTTTGCACAGCAAAGGAAACCATAAACAAGGTGAAAAGACAACCCTCAGCATGGGACAAAATATTTGCAAATGAAGCAACTGACAAAGGATTAATCTACAAAATTTACAAGCAGCTCATGCAGCTCAATAGCGAAAAAACAAACAACTCAATCCAAAAATGGGCAGAAGACCTAAATAGACATTTCTCCAAAGAAGATATACAAATTGCCAACAAACACATGAAAGAATGCTCAGCATCAGTAGTCATTAGAGAAATGTAAATCAAAACTACAATGAGGTATCATGTGACACCAGAGTGTCGTAAGTCAGAAAGAAAAACAAATACCATATGTTAGCACATATATACAGAATCTAAAAAAAAAAAAAAAAGAAAAAGACTAGACGGAAAAGTTACTGAAGAAAGAAAATGAGAATTCTTAATGAAGAGGGTTTTTTAAATTAAGCAATCATTTTTTAGTTAGAAACCAAAAATTTAAGCAGCAAACCATATTCAAAGGAAAGGTTGTTCAACCATGGGCTGCTACATAAATTACAGACATTCTCTGATCATAATGAATGACTTGGTTAATAAATGGCCAAATTAATTAAACATGCAATTCAAACAAATAATCAAAGTCTGTTGTTGCTATTGCTGTTTTTTTACCTGGTTGCCAAAGAGGTTGAATCCATTAATTGCTTCTAGAGCTGCTTTTGCTAAGCCAACAGAGCTACAAGAGAAAAGGAAATACTTTATAAATCTGATGCATCTGGCTACAAAATAAGAACCATTATCTGGTGAATATTCATTGGCAAGTTTCTTTATTAACACTTATAACATCCTCCCTAAGAAGAATGATGTCTAAGAAACTTTAGTCTGACATTTCACTATTTTCCTTTCTTATAGTTAGTGACCTTCAGGGAAAAATATTTCTAAGTTCACTTTGATCTAGACAAATGGTCATACTATTGATGGGAGTAGTCTTAACTCCAGTATCATTTATATTCACTAACTCAAGGAAAAAAAAAAGATTAAGTTTAGAGGAAGGTGTACTATGATGACATGTGCACAGCAACACCAGGGTGGGCATCATTAGTTCTGATCAACTAACAGAGCTTTTCTGACGTCAATTCTGAGCCCTAGAAAAGATTTTGCATGCCATACACTTACCACAGAGTGTAGTTTAATATACCCATTCAAATACTCTTTGCTTAGGGTCCAATAAAATAGGCATTATTTTATGCTCACAGAGCAAATGATCATCATACTTCTCACTTTTTGCTATATTCTTCTCTTTGAAATAAAATGTGTACCCCTTTGGCCTCTCAAATGCCTCATACAATAGTGCTGGAAAATGGGAAGACCCAAATTTCATTAAAAATATATGACACTGTCATCTGATAAATATCAACCTTTAAATATTTTAGATCTAATATCTAGTTTATTTTAGTTATTGCAATTTTTTTGTTTTTTCTCAAAGAAACTGCATATTCCATTAATCATTTAAAATTAATGACCTGTCATCATTTCTGTAAAGCAGTGATTATCAAAGTGTGGCTCCCAGAGCAGCAGCATTACCTGGAAACTTGCCAGTTCTCACTGCTCTCTGGGACTGGGGTGTTAACAAGCGCTCCACGTGCTTGAATGGATTTTAAATTTGAGAACCACTGTTCTAAGCTATTCATGTCATCACGATCTATATTTTCTATGGGTTGTTTTACATGAAATGTTAAACAAGTAAGCATTAATTTTACTATAGGATAGTAAATGGTGGGAAACATTTTAAAATACATGAATGGGAAGGAATATACCCATTATTTTATAACTTTAAATGAAACAGAACCTTTAAAAATTGTGAATCACTATGTTGTACACCTGCAACATATAATGTTGTACATCAACTATACTTCAATTTTAAAAAAGGATAATTAATGTATGGAGATAGTGATCAAGTGAAAGATAAAGAGAGGAAAACAAAAACTTAAATTCAATATCCTAATTGGCATACCTGAAAACTTTTGACACATTAACTCTCAGATGCTTATTTTAAGTTTTAAAATACCTGGGAATTGATAAAGCAATGAAGTTTATAGGAATAAAGTGAAATCCAGGACCTCAAAGATGAGCTAAGAAAAGGAACAGATTTTTTTGTTTTTATTACAAAAGTAAAAGCACAAAGGTGAGTGACTCATACTATAAGATTTTACTCATAGCCAATATGATCACAGATATAGAAAATGCTAAAGAATCTACAAAAATGTGTTACTGGAGCTATTAAGGACATCTGGCAAGGTCCCAGGAGACAAGATCACTATCAAAATCAATTTTATTTCTACAAACTAGCCATGGACATCTGGAAATTTAAAGTTAAAAATAAATACCACTTACTATCACATGAAATAACATGAAATATTTTAGCATAAACTTAACAAAATATATGCAAGACCTGAACACTGAAAGACATTTCTGAAAAAATTAAAGAAGACCTAAATAAATAAAGAGCTATCCCATGTTCACAGATTGGAAAACTGAAGATCATTAAGATGTCAGTTCTCTCCAAAATGATCTATAGATTCAATGCAATCCCAATCAAAATATCAAGGCATTTTTATAGAAATTGACTAGCTAATTCTAAAATGTATGTGAAAATGTAAAGTCCTGGGATAGTAAAAAAGTTTTTTTAAAGGAGAGCAAAATTGAAGGACTACTTCCAAGGCAGAAGAGCTCCACGACTATGAAGGTAAAAGAAGAAATTTCTGAAAAGATGAGAAGAATCTGTGGTAGCGTAGAACAGTTCTTCTTGGTTTTAAATAATGCTATTTATTCATTAAAAAAAAAAAAAGCTGAAGAACTACTTGATTTCATGACTTACCATAAAGCAACAATTATCAGTGCAGTATAGTATGGGTCAGGGCAGACATATAAATCAATAAAATAGTCTAGAAATAAACCCATATGTATATGATCAAAGAGCCAGGTAATTCAATGGGGAAAGAATAGTCTCTAATGGTGTTGGAATAATGAAATATCCATATGGAAAAAAAAAATGAACCTCAATCTTTGCCTCACACTGTACACTAAAGCTAATTTGAAATAGATCATGACTTAAATGTAAAAGCTAAAACTATAAATCTTTTAGAACAAAACCTAGGAAAAAAATCTTCTCAATTTTGAAGTGGCAAATATTTCTTAAACACTAACCATAAAAAACTGTGATAAATTAGACTTCATCAGAATTAATATCTGATATTCAAAAGATACCATTAATAAAATGAAAAGGCAAGTTACGCTCTAGAAGAAAATATTTGTAAAACACATATCTCACAAAAGACTTGTATCCAGAATACACAAAGAACTCTTAAAACTCAGTAAGAATACAAACAATCCATTTTCAAAGTGAGAAAAAGATTTGAACAGACACTTCAAAATGAAGGTATATGAAGATACATAAATGCCACATGAAAAGACGCTCAATAAAATTAGTCAACAGGAAAATACAAATGAAAATTACAACATACTCATAAGAATGATTAAAAATAAAAATACTAACAATACCAATTGTAGACAAAGATGTGGAGCAATTGAAATTCCTACCATACATTATTGGTAGGAATGAAAAATGGTAAATTCCTTTCAAAAAACAGTTTGGCAGTTTCTTAAAAAGTTAAAACACTTATTATATAACTCAGGAATTCTACTCTTAGGTATTTTCCAAGAGATATAAAAATATATGTTAACAAAAAGATCTGGATCCAAATAGTCATGACAGGTTTATTTTTAATAGCCCCAAACTGTCAACAACCCAAATTCCTATCAACAGAAAATGGATAAACCAAACTGTGATTTATCTGTACAATGGGATACTACTTGTCAATAAAAAGGAACAAAAGACTGAAAAAATTAAATGAAATACATAAACGGGAAGGTGGAGTTAACATAATTTTCCTTATTCATTTAAGTACCATGAAAAACCCTGGACATTGCATAAACAAAGATAAAAAGGCTCAGAAAAATGGAAAGAAGGCAGACTGCCTAGGAACCTCAGGATTCTAGGAACAGCACTATGGTGAGTCTCCTGAGTATCCTTTTTGCCTCATATATACCAGACTTAGAGCTGAAGAAACCAACAACTAGGAAATGCAGGTAGGTGCATACAAAAAATCCCCAACAAAAGCCAATGGACCAGGAAAAGGGAAGCCTAGCAATAGAAAACTTTTAGACAATAACCACTCAAAAAAACTGTGACCCTACTCCCACCCACCCCTGTAAATGCTGAGTGGGAAATTTAGACTTCTACGCTCCTGAGTCTATAATGAGGAACTGCATCCAACATCCAACCACCTCAGTTGTGGTGGTGTCAGAAAAATCCAAGGAGAAAGTCAAGACTTTCATTCCTGATGGATGACAAAAGTCTCCCCTCTCACACCTCAGTGTCAGTGGAGATCACATAGGGTGCCTAAACTTTCATTCCCACCCATCAGTAATTAGGTGAATCTCCCCTTCCTCTTGGGATGGTGCCAGAGGATGTCCAGTGGAGAATTAAAACTTTCACTAATGCCCAGCTGTAAAGTGGCCACACTCTTTTCCTGT